>NC_056747.1:1079048637-1079058637 GCF_019279795.1 Protopterus annectens | reverse complement strand
TATATAGATATATATATATATATATATATATATATATATATATATATCTATTGTGCTGCGGTAGCATTGTCACCTCACAGTAAGACGCTGTTCGGTTGGATTCTCAGCTAGTGCGTCTTCTGCGTGGAGACATCCGTGAATGGGCGTACCTTCGTTGAAGGTTGTGCGTCAGAGCTGGCAACTCGGTACGTAAAAAGCTACTGCCAATCATTAGTGGACTGGAGTTCCGCTGTGGCGACCCCTAACCGGGAAAAGTCGAAAGACACAACAACATCTCTATAGTGCAAATGATGGACTATACATTTGGTTGATAGACCATTTGCAGTGGAGTGAATTAGAATGACTTCACAGTTGTGCAAATGGTCTTTAGTGCATTTATTTCAAGACTGAATGTCAGAAGACTATTTGTGGTTATTTATATTGCCTCCTAGTTTTTTTTTTTTTTCCGGGATATAGTTAGGTCAGGACTGGTACAGTTTCAGTAAAGTATAAAGGAGTATTACTAGATTACCAGCTATAACTTACTTTTAAATAATGATGGCACTTTTGGTATATACCAAATTTACCAAACTTCACCAGATGGCATTTTAATGCTATGAGTGAGTTAGATTTGTTATGTGGACTTTTTTGAATGGGAAGGTCATTGCTGTGCTATTTTTTGTTGTGGCTTTGCTTTTGTGTTACATGGGAAGTAAGGGTTATCTGAAATCACAGTGCAGCAGAGATGGGAATATGCCTTTTCTCCACTATTGCTTGACCTCAGTGTTGGTATATTTATGCATCAAGGGGTGTGTGGGTGCAAGTTCGCTTATACCCCTGAAAAAAATAGGATTTTGGAGATATTCATGGCATGCACTATTTTTGTATTCAGTTTTAGTTGTGTTTTGGTGAAGTTTATATTCAATTTTTTTTTCTTTTACGATGGTGAGTATTGCTAGTTTTCGAACATTGAATCATAGGCTATAGATGAGAGAACACATGTGTGTGGGCACGCCCACGTGTGTGCGTGTGTATATATATACATATATATACATATATATATATATATATATATATATATATATATATATATATATATATATATATATATATATATATATATATATATATATTTATAGTACGACTGGGCCCAGAGAGCCCTTTTTCAGCAGAGACCCGAGGAGCAAAGCTCCAGGAAAGTAATTAAAAAATAAGAAAAAACTAACAATTCAAGTTGTAAGATACTTAGCAGTACAATAACAAATAGAAATATACAATAGGAATTTAACAATTCAGGTTGTAAGACACCACAGTAAAAAAACAGAAATATACAATAGGAATATATACAGGGCAAAAGAACAGTATTTTGAGAATGCCGTAACAATATATTTGAGAAATTTGGTAAGCATTAAGTTATTTACAAGGAATGTAGCAATGCCTAAAAATATATATATATATATATATATATATATATATATATATATATATATATATATATATATATATAAACAGTGAGAGAGAGAGAGAGAGAGCTCTCTCTGTATGTATCTACATCTCTCTCTCTCTCTCTCTCTCTCTCTCTCTATATATATATATATATATATATATATATATATATATATATATATATATACACACACATATGTACACATAACTGTTATATAAATATTTCTGCCTACATTTTATTATGTTTTTCAAATTATGAAATGGTTGAAGTTCAATAGAGGGACTGTTACATAATTCAAGGGTTTTTGTGGGTTTTTTTTTTAATTTGTGCTACCCTGGAGTTAGTATAATTAATTTCTAGTAATATGGGGAAGTGGATCTGCCATTTGTAGGAGGTAAAGTAGTACCTCTCATCATATACTCATGTAAACCATACTTAACATATTGAACTAATCTTCACATGATCAAACAATATATCAAATGCTTCTTTGTACCCCTCACACTCCCTATCTATCTATCTATATATATATATATATATATATAGATAGATACATGTGGATTTATATCATTTCACTGAAAGACCATTTCACTGGCACCCATTTCACCGAGACCAAATCACCTAAAGTTAATTTCACCTAAAACTCATTTAAACTAAAACTCATTTCACTGACAAGTAGTACTCTAAGGCAAGTCAAAGGTATATGTCATTTTCCCCACTGTACTGTGATCCTGGTGTTAGTATATATAGTTAGGGGGTGTGGGGGGCACAGCCCCCCACATTGGTGGGTATGTAGAACATAGCCCCCCACCTAGTTGGGTTTTACCAAATAATGTAAAAGAAAACCAGACAACAGGAAACCAAATTAAGAAGGGGGGCTATGTCCCCATACCTCCCTAACTATATATGCTAACACCAGGATCACACTACAGTGGGGAATTGGACATATATCTTTGACTTGCCTTAGAGTACTACTTGTCAGTGAAATCAGTTTTAGGTGAAATTAACTTTCAGAGAAATTAACTTTAGGTGATTTGGTCTCAGTGAAATGGGTATCAGTGGTCTTTCAGTGAAGTGATACAAATCCATATATGTGTGTGTATATATATATATATATATATATATATATATATATATATATATATATATATATATATATATATATAAATATATATATATATATAAACTGTATATATTCACTGCAGCGGGTAACGTTGCCACCTCACAGCAAGAGGTTCTCTGGTTCGATCCTCGGCTGGGGTGCCTTCTGTGAGGAGTCTGCATGTCCCCCCTGTGGTCATGTGAGTTTCCTCCAGGTTTTCCGGTTTCCTCCCGAAGACATGCTTTAGGTGGACTGGACACTCTATATTAGCCCTAGGCATGATTGTGTGTGTATGTATGTGTGTGTGTGTGTGCCTTCTGTGGAAAGTTGTGTGTGATAAACTGATTATTGACCATTTCTGTGGGATGACCACACAATTTGACCACCAAGTGACACTCCCGATAGATAAATCTATTGAATAAGTAGATTTATCGATAGAGATAATGATGTAGATGTAGATAGAGATATAAATATACTATAGATATAGATATATATATATATATATATATATATATATATATATATATATATATATACATAGATATAGATATACATATACATATACATACACATATACATATACATATACATATACATATGCAAATACATGTATACATATATATATATATATATATATATATATATATATATATATATATATATATATATATACATATAGCTTACCAACTTGGTAAAGATACCACAGGACAATTTGAGGTTTCTGTAAGGGGTACAGCATATATGATAAGCATGTATTAGTGCAAACAGCTGCACTGACATCTTTCTAAGTATCAGTGGAGAGATAACAAACTATGCCTGAAGACTGGTTCAGAACCAGTACACCTACCTGTTTAACAAATAAGTTAAGCAAAATGTAAAATGCTTTGTATGCAGAATTGTGGCACTTACTTGATGTTTTCTGACCCAGCAATAATTGAAGTAGTTCAGAAAAGTTAACACTTGACAGATGAAGTTGTATTATATCACTAAGAAATGGATATGAAAAAAGATATGCAAGTCTGTACATCGACTATTTGGGAAAATTAATAAGATGAAAGAATAACCATGTTGAAGCCACAGGAAATATACCAGCTGATGTGCAGATCTGAACAGGAAGTGTATGGAGTGTAGAAAACTTATGAAGGATACAAAGGCATCACCAGTGAAATGAGAGTTATCAAGGTATTACTGGGGACCAAAGTTTTGTGCCAAAGTCATTAAATACAAAGTGGGGTTTATGTAATGCATTTATGAATTTATTTTTATTGCATATTTGTTAAACAATCAGGAGGAATGATCCAAAGAATATTTTAGACAAGACAAGAGCCAAAACAGCAACTTAAACAAATTTTAAAATACGATGCAACAAAAGGACACATTCAAAATTTGTAAATAAAACATTGGTGTAACTTTACAGTTGCAGTGGTAGAGAAATCAAGAGTTGTAATTATTTCTTCAGTTAGAAAGCAGAGAGGCACCTGGAATCTTAGCCAACTGTGTCAGTGATATGGCATTGATATCTGTTACCAGTGCATGATCACAGATGTAAATTACGAAGAAGTCACATTAAGTTAAACTGTTCATCAGACAAAGATGTGGCCAGCTGTGGGCAGTTTTTCTTTTATTCGTTTGTTTGTTTTTAGTTTAACATTAATCAATCAGTTTAGGAGAGCAGATTTTGTTTTATTTATCCTCCAATTATCCCAGAATAAGAGACCGAGATTTTCAGAAACATTATAAGGAGCAATAGAACTATTATAAGGATCATGTTACATTGAGATTAAGTGAATTATATGTAAAACATCACAACATTCCAAGAAGCAAAACACTCCCATGGTAAAATAAAACTTGGACACATTTCATCACTTCTATTTGGTGTTCCTTATGAAACTGAGGGAGGGAACTATAAGGAAAAATGGAAATAAGAAAGAAATGTGGGATGGGTAACTAATGTATGAAGAAAAAGCATCTCATTATGCATAGATTATGACTAACATTTTTGAATTTGTTGTCCAAATGCAGTGTAATAGCTTCATCTTTTGGCACTAATAATATTTTCCACTCACTGGATCTCAATCCAAACTGTTGAATTTGGCAATAGAATATGAAACCAAAGCCGTAATGGTTAATAATTTTGCATAGTTTGTATGTTTAACTATTCTCTAATTTTACTTCATGCTTTATATGGTCAACATTTTTTTCTCTTCTCCTTTTATTTTGAACATGGTTACCAAACACTTCACCTGCCTTTCTAGGCACAGCAGTAGTTCCCATTCTGTCCACTTCCAATGAAGCACAGTTGTTTATGTTCTCTCACTGCTGTCAGTTCGGTATTGTTTCTAGCTCATTCCGCAAGTTCTTTAGGGGTGAGAGCATTAATGATGCAGCATTTTTACAATGTCCCTGAAATCAGAGAAAAAAAACCCTGCTATATTAAACATGGCAGAGCATAATAATTTGTGTGAGAAAGGTCACTGTGTGTAGTAGCCATGCTAATTATATGCAGAATAAACTGATTTTTTATCTCAAGCATCGCTGTTCATGCCCCCGAATGTATGAGTCGTGAACTGAGATGAACAATGCTACTTTGCAAAGAAAAGGTTAAAGCCATATCTGAATGAATCTTACTACTTTGTTACAGCAACAGCCTTCCATAGGATTTATTTTCTTTACATTTCAAATGTCATTTGCATATTTGAAAGTTTGACATGCCATTACTTGTGCCTGAAGATCATTTATATACATAAGCAAAACTAATGATGCAGAAACAACATCTTGTACAGCCCTCTCAACTAAAACTGCATAAGCTTGAGAAGCATGTATTAATCATGCTGGAGCATTGGCATTTTCATACAGCACTTGCATTTCTTTTCCATAGGCAATTAAAATCTAAGTTTACAGAAACTTGGGCTCTTTTGCCGAGTCACTGCATCTATCACCATGTTTAGGGATATTCTTCTTGTTTATCTGAACCAGTTTTATTTACAGCTATAAGCCTCATAATGCAGAAAGAGAAATCTGACATCCTGGAACATGAGTAACAGCATCATGCACAGCCTTCTGCTAACCCCAACATTTAAGCATTATTAAAGCTTTTTCACTTACCTTTAGTACCTAATTACTTTTATTATATGTTTTTAAAATGCTGATTATAGAACTAGAGAGGCAGACACTTTCCTAGTCTAAAATAACTGGTGGCATTTGACATTTGCAAATGTGCCTGTTGTCACTTATATAAATCCAACCCTCACAATACTGGATTATAAATACTGCCTAAATCTTTCATACTGGACATACTGAAATACATATAATGCCTCTTGAATTGTGCATACCTCCAGCCAAAAAAAAAAAAAGAAAAACAACTGAGAACCTCATTAGTATAAAATATGAATACCAGGTAGTACAGAACTCTTTTCAGTTGCAGAAGGATTGTTGGATACTTCTCAGAAACACAAGTTTAAAATTCTGAGAGTGGCAGAACTGGTGCAACAACAGAAATATTTTCTCAAAGATGCAAACTAAAATCTGTAGACTTAAATGAATGATGCTGCAAACATGTACTTTATAATGTCATTTGTTTTTGCTTTTGACAAGGGGAGACAGATCATGTGAGTAATATTTCTTTGCATTATTCATGCTACCAGTATGTTGGCCATGTAGTCTAGCGTCCTGTATAGAAAACAACTTCAAACCTGTGTGTGATGTGGGTAAAGGGTAAATTAAACCTGAGAAAAGGAGCATACCTTCCAAAACTAAGTGTGCATGAGAAAAATTAAATCAAGCCTGAAAATAGGTACCGTTTAGAAGTCTACTGAGAGTTGATAGGTAAGAGTAACTGACAAGTCAGCAGGCTTTTCCATGCTAGCATCATAGCAAAACTGACTCATTGTTGAAGTACTGGAATAAGGAGCCTTGTGAGGGAGCATTCCACCTTTTCTCCATTAGCTTTGAAGTGCCTCTATTAATATATAAAACATACAAAATACAGCCATCATGATTTAGTTGTTTGATAAAGTAAATTTAAAAGGCATTAGTGGAAGTTCATGATAAAATAAAATCTGTGCTCCATCTGTTATGAGATATGTCACTCTATTATAAAGAATCTACGATAAAAAGTGAAAATTGATGCTTGAAGATTTTGTTTATGATGGTCCGTGTTTAGTGCATTTTGTGTTAAAGAAATGTACTCCATGTTACCTAAAGTTGTTTAAATTAAAACTAAGTATGCCTTTTTCTTTGTCTTGGGAATCACAAGAATGAGTGTGATACAGAGGTAGAACTCAATATTAACTTTAAAGTGTTTAATAAAAATAATGCTATAATTGCACATTTCATAGGCAAGTAATCTAGGGGATGTTATGTACTATGACCTGGAGTTTCAAAATTCATCCCTAAATGAGTTATATTTTGCAGTGATGGAAAAGGGAAGTTTAGTCACATTTATAAATCAGGCTTACGGTAAGGAGTTTCTTTTTTTTCTTTTAAAAAGCCAAGTTTAATCAGTTTTGTTATAGATTTGTTGTCTGCAGTTTATGTGACAGACTTCAATTCTTTATGAGAACGTGTGTGACCTGGGATACAGTGGGGAGTAAAATTAAGGTCTGGGTGAGAATTTGAGGGAGGGAGTGTTGAGAAATGCATGAGGGATGGCCCTTTCTCAGATTTTAATCCTTTATGGGAATTGTTGTGACACAGGGATACAGAGGAGACAAAATGATCATTTAGATTAAAATAAGAGGGAGAAAGTATAGGGAAGTCCCTGAGGAATAGCACAGGGAAGACTTGTATATACCCTGCAGATTGAACTGGATGACAAAGATATCAGTATTGGAATAGTGATCTTCCTCTTCATGGAAGTGCAATCCATGTAGGAATTGTAAGTGGATGTGATCTTCCTCTTCATGGAAGCGCAATCTGTGTGGGAACTGTATGTGGATGTGTAGAAAGCAGGAGAACAGGTCACTAAAAGATGTCTATGGCTTTGTACAAGTGGGCAATGTAACATGTTGATAAAGTTTGAGTGACTGGAATTTTAGGACATAAGAATGAAAATACAGAGAGGAAGGTTATGAGAAGGTTTGTTAACTGCAGAAGCAGGAGGAGGGGAGGGGTAAGGGTATACTTTGGTTGTAGAGAGTGATCCAAGAAAAGGTTCTCCAAGTAAAATGTTAATGAGATGCTAAAATAAGAATAATGTGATGGTGAAGGAACATGCACTGAGAAGGAAGTTAAACACCAAGAGAGGCATGTTGGGCTGAACATTTGTGACAGAGAAGTAAACAAATGAAGTAAATAAAAGAAGTAGGAAGGAAAAAAACAGGCAACTTTGAGAGAAGTAATACACCGCAGATGTCATCTTAGTGTGACTCCAGGTGTTCTGAAGAGGAAATAGAGAATTTAAGAGAAAAATTCAGAGAGCTACCAGTGGGTTTGCTGTATGTGGGAATAAGATAACTGAAAGAAGGCCAGAGCGGTGGACTCTAAACCAAGCTTCCTCTCCCTTAGTCTTACATATTATACTTGCAGGAACAGAAAGAAAGTACACAAATGAGTTATACAATTACATGGAGATTACTCACTTGTGTAACTATTCAGACCATGGCCTCGATAATAAAGTATATTAAAATTAAAATTTTTAGTATACTCGGACAATTTGAAGACAATCAGTTAATCAATTTTATGTATATTGAAATTAAGCATTCTTTGACAATATAAAACTTTTGCAACTTTGCGAGTGCTGTTGAGATTTTCCAGGATTGGCAATGTTTTCTTTTCCACTGTCAAATATTTTTATACTTAAAATAGCATGTATGAAAATGAAGTAACATTTCAAGTGTATTTTCTGTTTATTAGCATGTGACTGACAGCTGTTATGGCTCAATTTATTCTGTTTAACTGTGTAGTTACTCAGGACTGATTATATCCTAAACAAAGCTACTACTTTTGATTTGGGTAGATATTACATTTTACTTGTTACTGTTGTACTGCCAAAGCACAGCATAAGTAAGGATCTTCAAAGGCAATTCTGCAAGAAAAATAACAAAAAAAAACGTTGGTGTTGGCTTGTAGTACATACTTTATAAGATAAGGCATATCCACTGCTCACCCATTTGGATATTGATAGGTGATCTAGGTCACCATGTAACATCATGATACTTTGTGTGTGCAACAACTGATGAGTAAACATTACCTCTTTTGTTATAATTAAATATGCCTGTTCTATAAATAGTTGATTATAGCTTAGAAGCAGCAACAAAAGAGGCAAACTGTTAAACAACTAAACACTACAGATATGAAGAGATGCACATCTGGATAAGAATGATAGAGGCTGGAATGCATACTTAATAAATATGAAATGACAAACACAGCATTTTGTGTTAAACCTAATACTAGCACAGCAATTATACAACATAATTTACAGAGAACCATTTACTGGATTTTAATACAGTAATTATATAATAGCATTTACAGAAAACGTTTACTGGATTTTAATACAGTTATTGTATAATAGCATTTACAGAGAAACATTTACTGGAGTTTTAATTATCATTTGACACAATCTGTGCTTAGACAAAATAAACAGCATAATTTTTAACAGCACTTAATCTCAAAATGTAATTACAATTTATAGGGCCCATTCTGTTACTTTATTATTCAATTGCTACAAAATAACTAAATTCTGCGATCAGAGATACTTCAGATAAACCAAGGAAGAACAGGAATTTGAATAGTGAATGAGCTAAGCTAGGTGATGATTCATAGAAGCCAGTTATGACAGTTAATTTGCTTACACTTGGCTACCATAGGCGCCAGAAGCTATTGAAGACTGGGGGGTATCAGAGGGTGAGAGGGGCACTTAGTGATCTAAAAAGGGCATTTTTTTTAACTATTTACTACCACAACATAGGTTCACTTGGAGGACATTTTAAGCTTATCCAATTCCCTTTTGTTGCTCAAATTAACATTTTCTGATTGGCCTTACCTATTCCATGGCTGATAATTATACATTAGCCCTAGTGAAAATAACTGTGATCATACCACATATAACTTGAGGGGACCCACATAAGGGATGCAGCATTTAGGAACTGCCTCTATCCATTAGTGGCTTGGGGGGGCAATCCTGGACTACATTTTTTATTACCCATCCTTAAATCCAAGTTGCATTTAAATATGTGCGGATGAACTTTGTTTTATTTTTACGGACAGTCTCTTCAGGAACAGTGGTTGGCTCTGTGATATATATCCATCTCTCTACAACAATCAGTTTAGATACCTGGACTGAGTATTTCTGATGCCATTTGACTTGTTGATGTTCAGTAGGTCCATCTGTATTAGGTCAGAGGATGCCTTGTATGCCAGACACATCACCTTTAAGCACTCTGTAGGATATTGAGTATAGTAATAAATCTTTGAAGTGGTCCATGCAAGACCTATTCTTTAAGTCTTGTATCCTTTTAGTAAGGTACCTCTGAAGG
>NC_056747.1:1079036137-1079043637 GCF_019279795.1 Protopterus annectens | reverse complement strand
TAAATAAATCAATTTCTTAACACATCCATCCTTTAATTACCCCTACCATGTAATACTGTCAGTGACACTCACGATGTCTCAGTAAAATCTCAAGTGTAGCCAATAAAACATCCTTGCCAATGCAGTACTTACGCCATGTATGCACAATCACTAAAATGCTCCAAAGTACATTTTTCACAGCAATCATTAATCATTTCAACTGCTGCTATAATAATTTCCCATTTCAAAAGACAGCTTACAGTATTCTGCAAAGCCATTGTAATATGCCCATTTTATGAATAAAACAAACATTTCTTGAAGTGAACCTCACTTTAAACTATTCATTCTTAATTTGCTATACTTCTATCATTTTTCTCTTCCTTTAAAAAGTCCATAGTTACAGAAATAACTCTAGTAATGCTTAGCCAATATGATGGTGCTGTCATGTAAGTCCAATGTCCTTGATGTGTTTTGTATGCAAATTAGGTCCTTTTTGTTTGTCTAATAATCATAGTAATACGTTAATGTCTAAGGCCCTTATCTGTGTAATAGCTTTCCTTAAGTACATTACACTTTTTTCCATTGGGAGGCATGTTTATCAAAACAATTCCACATTTCAGTAGTCAGGGTGAAAGACCTCCTCTAACCTAATCTTAATAATGACGTAGTGCTACTCTTTGATGATTAATGGAGATCGGGACTTTGAATACCACCCTTAGTATTTATACAGGATTTAAAGCAGTTGCATTGCTGTTTAACTACTCTTTGGGAATATGGAGCTGGGATTAAGCTGTTGCAATGCAGTTCAATCTGGTCTTTATAATTGTCCTTTCCTTGATTAATGGGTTCTAGACAAAAAAATTTAGATTATGTTTGTAATTAAATATTACAGTTTTAACTGCACATAATTAGTTGTCTGTTTTTATGCTGATTTGCTATTAACAACATGTAATGTCACATCTCATCTAACTACTGATGATTCGATTGTGCAGTTTTCCTCCTGTCAAAGTATTTGATTTGATACAGACTCAGACGTTTTCTAGAACCCTCTCTTGACTGAATGCTAAATACATTTTGGAAGTATTAGTATCTGCACAGGACACTAGGTGTAGTCCACGGTGGCGCAGTGGTTAGCATTGTCGCCTCACAGCAAGAGGTTTTCTGGTTCAATCCTCAGCTGGGGTGCCTTCTGTGCGGAGTCTGCATGTCTTCCCTGTGGTCGTGTGGGTTTTCTCTGGGTGCTCCGGTTTCATCCCAAAGACATGCTTTAGGTGGATTGGACACTCTAAATTGGCCCTAGGCATGAGTGCGTGCATGTGTGTGCCTTCTGTTGGAGGTTGGGCTCTGGGCTGGCAACTCAACACTGTAAAACTCCACTGCCAATCATGAGTGGACAAGTGATCTGCTGTGGTGACCCCTAACTGGGAAAAGCTAAAAGAAGCAGAGTAACTGCACAGGACTCTGTTTTTTGACAACATATAATGAACTTCACTCATTTGAAAAATATTATTGGCCATGAAAGAACACACTGCTTTGAATAAATTTTGTAAAAGGAAAACGCATCCTGAGCAATTTAATGTATGATTAAAAGTAGCAGTTAAGAAAAAAAAGAAATGCCTAGGTGATGCACTAAACAAAATAAAAAAAATATTCAGAAGCATATAAAAATCTCTTGTAATGTATATAAGGCAAAATACTCACTCTATTTTAATTAAAAATATTTTTTGCATTGAATGAATAGAGGAGTTTATCATTTTTTTCTCTCCACTACTAATGTATTTTGTGAAGTATATAAAAAAATAATGGTCTAATAATAGACACAAACAAAAAGACTGGTGTCCGTTTGAGGTTTATAAAACTTGGACTAGCCATTATTAATAGATTGGTCTATAAGTAAGATGGATAATCAGCAGCATAGCAGAAGTTCATAACAAACATTACTGGAATAACATGCACAGATATTAACCAATTAGCCCATCGTCTTTTTTATCTAACATCTTTGGTACTTTACTTAATTATCAACTGTAGAATTAACACATTTTTCAAGCCTTCTTGAATGAATTACAGTATATTTTCTGGACAGAAAATGTATTAAAACAACTTCGATGTTTTTGTTAGCTAACAGCTATAAATTTTTGATGTTCTAATAAGAGGAATGATGCATTTTGTTCATTTGTTGGCTGCTGTTCAGTTCCATGATCTACTCAATATCTTTAGGCCATTTCAAGAACCTTGTGCGAGGGTGAAGCAATAAGGCAGTATGAGGGAAGGCAGAATATTATGGAAGTGATTAAATCTATCCATCCATTTACTTCCCCTGTATGAGGGAAGGCAGAATATTATGGAAGTGACTAAATCCATCCATCCATTCACTTCCCCTGTATGAGGGAAGGCAGGATATTATGAAAGTGAATAAATTCATCCATCCATCCATCCATCCATCCATCCATCCATCCATCCATCCATCCATCTATTCACTTCCTCTGTATGAGGAAGGCAGAATATTATGAAAGTGACTAAATGCATCCATCCATTCACTTCCCCTGTATGAGGGAAGGCAGGATATTATGGAAGCGACTAAAGGCATGCATCCATTCAATTCCCCTATAAGAGGGAAGGCAGAATATTATTGAAGTGACTAATTCCATCCATCCATTCACTTCCCCTGTATGAAGGAAGGCAGAATATTATGGAAGTGACTAATTCCATTCATCCATTTACTTCCCCATTTTGCATATAGGGTTGGAGTGTGACAACAACAGGGAAAATCATCTTGAGCCAAGGTTCTTACTGCTGGGTGGCTGGTCATGGTGGGGTTGTTCTTACACACACACACACACACACACACACACACACACACACACACACACACGCACGCACACAGAGACAGAGACACACACCTATGGACAATTTAGATTGTTCAATCCACCTACTACATGTCTTTGGAATGTGGGAAGAACTGGAGATAACCCACATAAACAGAGGTTGTACATGCAGACTCCATGCAGAAGACACCCCAAAAGAGAATCAAATAGTAGAACTTCTTGCTTTGAGGTGAAGAAACTATTCAATGTGCCACTGGAAGTAACTAAATATTTGGCAAAAGACAGTCAGAATTATGGAGTTTCTCCGTATACTTTATTAAATACATCGTTTTTATTAAATAACACAAGTATTTTAAATGTAGGTCACATATGCAAGAAAGGTGCAGATAACATGGTTTTGTTGGAAAATAGGAGTCAGAGAAATAATATTAATGTTTTTGTATTTTTGCTGTTTTTTTACATTTATAGATTATGTGCAGACAAGTGTAAAAATGCCCCTCTTTTTTAGGATAACTAGATATTGTGCAACTGTTGTGATTTATGTATCCTGCTTAGTTTTTAAACTGATTCCATTTCTTTTGGTAGAAGCATGGAATGTACGTTTTCTCTTTTTTGCTCTTTAATAATACATGTATAAGGTATTTATACATGTGTATGCGTGTATGTATGCATGTGTGTAATTGTGTGTGCATGCATGTGACATTCATTTGTCCATTTATTTGCCATGAGTAGGGCACCTCAGATGCATCCAAACTTTAGTCTGTGATACTTCCAGGATAAAACCACAAATAAAATTAAGTACTCAGTAATTTAATCCTTGCAAGGCTCAAGTCACTCACTGATTAAATGCTTAGCTAGACTCTTGCTATTCGATGAGTAAATCCACAGCAAGGCTCCAGGTACTCAGTGAGTAAATCCACAGGAAGGCTCCAGGTACTCAGTGAGTAAATCCACAGCAAGGTTCTAGGTACTCAGTGACTAAAACCACAGCAAAGCTCCATGTACTCAGTGAGTAAATCCACAGATAAGCTCCTGGCACTCAGTGTTTAAATCCACAGCTGTACACATTAGACTCAGTGAGTAAATCCACAGCTAGGCTTCTGGTATTTAATTTTTAAATCCACAACTCTGCCCCTGCTAATCAATGAGTTAATTCACATCTAAGCTCTGGGTACCCAGTTAGTAAATCAATAGCTATGTTCCTGATACTTAGTGAGTAAATGCACAGCTAGACTACTGGTACTCAAAGAATGCATAAACTAGTAGGCTCCTGGTACTCAGTGTTTAAATACACAGCAAGGCTCCAGTTAACCAGTAAGCTAATCTAGAGATAAGCTCCTGGCACTCAGTGTTTTAATCCACAGCTGGACTCCTTATACACTGTGAGTAAATCCAGTTGTTGTTGTTTTTCTTTCGGCTTTTCCCATTTAGGGGTTGCCACAGCGGAACTCTGGTCTGCTAATTATTGGCAGTCGATTTTTTTTATGGTGTCGAGGTGCCAGCCCGACGGCCAACCTTCAATGAAGACATGCCCATTCACACATGTCTTTTGAATGCCACTCGACCGCGGGGAGGACATGCAGACTCCACACAGAAGGCGCTCCAGCCGAGAATCGAACGGAGAACCGCTTGCTTCTCAGCTGGAGCGCCTTATGTAGAGTGCTTTTCTCAGCACCTGCAGTGAGCTCAAAACTGATTTCTTCTGTAATTAATATGGGGTTACATGCATCAGTAATATATTATAGTATGAATGGAGAAATATGAAGGGCTATAGATTACCTATGCATTTTATACCCTACTGTATTGGAAATGCTGCATATCCGCAAGTCAAATGGTATACTGGTTATGCACTCTAAAGACTTGAACCTGGTATGTGACATTAATAGGAGGGAAAGTTTGTCTTCCAGATGTACCACACTCTGGAATGGACTCTCACTTCATGTTAAACAGAGCACCTCTTTGACCCTCTTCAAATTCAATCTGGACGATTGGATGAGCAACTGTAAATTCACCCCAGGGGAACCACCCGTGTCCCTCTTGGACAGAGGCAATTTGTGCTGAATGTTGAAATAAGGGTAGAACCTGGCTAGGCTTGTAAGGGCACTAGGGCCATTAGCCTAGTAATATCCTATGATCCTATGACTGTAAATTACCTTTTTATTACAGCTGTTATTCTTACTACTGTTGGAATAGTTTGGATCTCTTTCTTCCATTTTATTCTCCTTTTTTGCATGCAAATCCTGATATTTTATGACATTGTGTCTCTCTGTACAGAAGACACTGTAATCACTGTAATTAGCAATTTCAGCGATCAGAGCTACTTTTGTCTTTTTTTACTTTGAACTGTTTGTAATGGGTTCCATGTGAAATAAATGTCATAATTCTCTAGAATACTTTGCAGTTCATGCTTCCAATGATTCTCAACTTCTTGTTGCAGTATTTGTACAATCCCCAATGCATTAGAATTGTCACATTATTGTGAGTTTCATATTATATAGGCCCTGTGTCATGCATGTGACACACTCAGAAACAAGATGTGCAACTGTTTCCAGTTCTGTTTTGCAAAATCTGAACTTGTTTTTTTCTCCAACATACTCAACGGATTTTGCAAACCAGTGTGTACATAGTCCACATTCCTGGCCCACTATTATTATTGTTGTCCGCCCATCCATTCACAACCCCTTTTTCCCTTTTTGCACATGGGGTTAGGATGTCACTTCAACAGTGACAATTATCTAGAACCAAGGTTTACACTTCCGAGTGGTTAGCCGTGCCATAGTAGCTCATCCGCACCACACACTCACATGCACACTCATATGGTCAATTTAGAATGTCCACTCCACCTACTGCATGTCTTTGGAATGTGGGAGGAAATTGGAGCACCCAGAGGAAACCCATGTGAACACAGGGAGCATATACAAATGCCACAAAGAAGGCATCCCAACTTAGAATCAAACCATGGAACCTCTTGCTGTGAGATCACAATGCTATCTTAAAATTATTATTGTTGTATCACCTCCATATTATGCCTCAAGGTATGGACTAAAATTTTCAGATTTATCATTGATGTAAGGTAGGATAAAATAACTGGATGGGATCCTCTACTGTCCTATCAGTCTCCATTTGTGGCTATGAGGCTGTGCCCTATATAACCTTTATGAATACTGTCATCCTGAATCTATAATGAGAAATTCTATAAGGAATACTGCTTAGGCTGCTAGTTTTACAGCTTGTACAGTCACACTTACTATTAAGTATAATTTGTGTCATATGCTGGACAGCGTACCACCGTGTCATATATGGAGTATATACAGTCCAACTATGTCATACATCTAGTTCAGATGCAGTATGCCATGCTATCCACATTTAATTATATGGATACATGTGACATTGACTTGGCAAAGAAATTAATCTCAACATAAAAAAATAAATCCAGCACAGAAATAGTTATGTGACACCAAGAGTTATCAAACAATCATATGCAATACAAGGCTGATAATGGCTAAAACATATCATAGGCTAAATAGGCATCAAGAAGCCATAGGTGGAAGTAGTGCTCAGTAAAACACTGTACCTGAGTAGGACAGCTAACATTCCCTGCTCACCCACCCTCCCCTGCTCAACATATGTTACGCATGCCCAGCTGTGCTATGTTGCTACAACTACTCCTCAGAATAAGCCAAACAAGGGATAGTTTTAATGAGATATCTAGGATTCCTGCATTACTAAGAGTCTTCAGGCAAGTGCTTTGTTTAATAAACAATCTTTAAAAATTGCAAATAGTGTAGAATTCACAAACAGAAATAAAACCGAACCACATGCAGTGTCAGTTATTATTATTGAAGGCAGTTCGGCATTTGTGAAAGTATTAGTCCCAGCATTTCAAATGAGAAATGTGCCACGTTCACATTAACTACACATATTTGTGTCACGGTACCAAATGCTACCTCTCACCAGTTTTCTTCTCTTGCAAGGGGATGCCAGCTTTTTTCTTCTGCCTAATTAATGGCCCGGAGTGAATGCTGGGAGCTCTATCAAAATAAGGGGGAGGGTGGCACTGGCAGACCATTCATGATGGCATGTAGTACTCCATTTGGGAGAAAATACACACACTCTTGAAATATATTAATAATATTGCTGATATTATGTGAAAGTCAGGACTAGAGGTTGGACCAAAGTAAAAGCTACCATCAGAATGACACTATGCCAGGATGCCACTATCCAAAATTTACAAATTTAATTTGGTTTTGGAGAATGATGAGCGATATTAGGTGCCTGCTGAGACTAGAGAAATGGGGGGACATATGTCCTATGAAACATTACATGCAGCATCATAAATGAAAAACCTTAAACTATAGATGCTGTTATGATTAAATACATCTAGCATTGTCAGTTAATATCATGCTGTAATACATTACTTTAAGAATTTTGTATCTAATTAATGTCATCATTTAATTCCTCTAGATAAAGGATTTTGTAGCTAAGGACAACTAAAGCATCTTATGCTATGAATTTGGAATATCTCTCATTAAGATTATCAGCTAGAAATGTTATACTAAAATGGAAATGTCTGAACCACTAATAATACAGTATCCCTTTCCATGGAGTCCATTGCACACACTAAGGCAGTGAAGTTTACATATGGATAAACTTGATCTGTGTGAATGGGAAACTGAATATTGTTCAAAAAATCAGT
>NC_056747.1:1078855356-1078985061 GCF_019279795.1 Protopterus annectens | reverse complement strand
TAGCTGGCTGATGGGTGTACATCAGTTATTACACTGCTCAGCTTGACTGAGTCTCCATTGGCTGATGGGTGTACATCAGTTATTACAGTGCTCAGCTTTACTGAGTCTCCATTGGCTTATGGGTGTACATCAGTTATTACACTGCTCAGCTTGACCGAGTCTCCAGCTGGCTGATGGGTGTACATCAGTTATTACACTGCTCAGCTTGACCGAGTCTCCAGCTGGCTGATGGGTGTACATCAGTTATTACACTGCTCAGCTTGACTGAGTCTCCATTGGCTTATGGGTGTACATCAGTTATTACACTGCTCAGCTTGACCGAGTCTCCATTGGCTGATGGGTGTACATCAGTTATTACACTGCTCAGCTTGACTGAGTCTCCATTGGCTTATGGGTGTACATCAGTTATTACACTGCTCAGCTTGACTGAGTCTCCATTGGCTGATGGGTGTACATCAGTTATTACACTGCTCAGCTTGACCGAGTCTCCATTGGCTGATGGGTGTACATCAGTTATTACACTGCTCAGCTTGACCAAGTCTCCATTGCCATTCTTAAATATGCTCTTGGCTAAGCAGCAGGCAAGAAGACAAAATAAAATGTAATCACTTTCTGCTGCCACCAAAGTATCATTTTGCAGCATGAGTCTACAGAAGTACAAGGCAAGACAGCAATCCTCAAGTGCAAGCGATTTGACATGTAACTTAAGGACCAGTATCAATATTAAGTGTTGGTGTACTGTGCAAAAAAGTTACTATGACAGCATTACTCACTAATTAGCAAAGAGCATTTTACTAAAAGTTTGAATATGTTTCTAGCTTCATATTCCTTCTTGAAAAAAAAGCACTTGTGCACTTGCAGCACTTACTATTAGAATTAAATCAAATATCCCTTTATGTTTCCATGTCTATACTACCTTATCCTAATAGATTCTTACCCTATATCTCTCTCGCTCTCTGGCTGCCTATTTCTCTTTCAGCTGCACCATAATAACAAGTCCTCTTATTCTGTCTTGGTATCACTGCTGTGACAAATGGTATTATAAGTACCTGTCTGAATACGTTAAAACCAGTGTAACTGTTCAGTTGTTGTGCATTTCTTTTTTGTGCAGCTTCTGATAGCATCTGGTCACTCTTCTATGGATACTACAATTTAAACTGTGTCTCTTTATTTTTTATTTCTGTATTTTGTAAAATGTTACTGTATATTGCTACTATGTTTTGAGAACAGTTATCATTTTAATTTAAACTATTGAAAATGTACATTTTGAGTCTTATTCAGAATAGGTTAATATCAGAATTTTTTGCTGTAGAGATATCAGTTTTTTATTTCACTGAGTCCAGTGCATTGACTACAACACGTGAATCTTAAAAACAGCCAAAGTAGCATTAAAATGTAACAAAATCCCAAACAGTAATTATGAGAATACTAGCTCATCTAACTGGAAAAAATGGCCTTCTGTTTTTTTATCTAATTATTTATTTTTGCCTTTGAAATAAAATAAAAGCTGATCCAAATGAAAAATTCACATTTGAATGTGAGTGTGATTGAACACTACTTTCATATAAGATTATACAGTCCATTTCAGTGGTCCAAAATATCTTCTCTAACTACAGACCCTGGTCAGACCTCACTGCACCTTGAGCAAACTAAATAAATAAATGAATGTCTTCACCAGAGTTGGACTTGGGCTATATTCACAATTAGCTGTGAATGGTCTGTCCAGTTTCTTGAATTTTGGAACTTCAGGTAAAGCTACTGCTTCACCCCACACTGAACCTCCTCCAGCTGAGAAACATACTTCCTGATTTTCTTTGAATAGGCAAGCTCTTTATAAATAATGCAAAATAGGAAGTTGTTTCCTCATTAACTTACTAATACAATTGATTATCTGTCTGAATATTTCTGAGTAGTCTTACAAGCACAAGTCTCTTTCACATTTTTCCAGAACATTCTGTTTTCTTCATTACACCACATTCCGTTAAAGAAGTACTCCATTTTTCCATCTTTTCTCAAGCACAAGATATTACTCTCTGTCTACAGATGATGCTATGGGGCCTGTTGATAGATGCCTTAGGATGGGCTTTGTTCATTCAGCCAATCGTACTCCTGCTTGCAAATACTAACCTTGCTCCTGCATCTGTCCATAGCCCTGACTCTGTATAGTAAAATATGAAAACTCTTTTTTAACAGTATCCCAACACAAGACACTCACAGATACACACACATGCACAAACACATTAAATCTATCACTTCACCTAGCCCTTACTCTAACCCTAACCCACTAACCCACAAACTTTGGCAAGCTCTTCAAGAAATTAAGATAACAACTCACCTTATTTGGCTCCTAACAAATTTGTATACAGTAAGGGGGAGTTGGTAGACTGGTTAAGGTCATTTATTCACATATACAAAGTAAACTGTTCAGTTCTGACCTTTGGTTATTGGCTAGTCTTGTAAAAACGTGGCTTTTCAGTGCTTCTGTGGATCACTAGTGATATCTGCATTGCTTACTGTACTTATTTCCTTGTTTCACTTGAAAGAAAGTTACTGTTTGTTGTTTGTGCATTTAAGTTACCTGTAACACATTGCATTTAAGTTAACTGGCACTTGCTCACTAAAGCAATTATATAAGTCAGCACTAAAAAATTAAAAGCACTACGCACTCACAAACTCCCCTTGAGTACCTTGTTCCCCATTGGCCCTTTTTTTCAATTATAAAGGAATTCCCAATACTATTCTAGCATGTCCAAAGGTCAGTTGTCAATCTCCTCTCTGGTCCAGCTGGTGAATCTGGGAATATTGAGACAATGTTACAACTGCCTCATGTACACAGACAACCCTCTCCTCCTCCCAACAAATTCTAACACATGTGAGAGACGCAACCATATAGCCAAACTGGAGGCTAAGCTCTCTCAACTCAGTACTGGCGTAACCAGTCAGGAGGAGAAGGAAACCACACTCACTACAATTCCAGTCTCACATAGACCTACCACGACAGCAAACCAAACACATAAACACACAAAAACATACTCGGAGGCTCTAAATAAAAATCTGCCTAAGCAGCAGAGACCCCCAAAGCAGACACCCAAGCAACCGCTACCCCAAAACAAAACACGTGCAACACATAACTCACAAAACCAGTGTGCCGAAAAGTCACAGCCTTAAGGCTAAACAACACACCTGACACACTTGTAATAGGTGACTCTATCATCAGGCACACTGACATCCCGCTCACCAGGCTGAACAAGGAGAAGGTCACGGTGAGCTGCCTGTCGGGCGCTAGGATCCGCCACATAACACAAGCACTCAGGTCACTCCAAGGCAAGTAGAAATATGACTCAGTCATTGTTCATGCTGGTGTGAATGACCTGAGACTTACCTCCCTGGACTACATGAAAAGAGACATAGAGGAGCTCTCTGAGCATGTAGCCCAGGCCGGTATGACCCTGACCTTGAGTAGCATCTTACCCTCATCAAGAAAGTTGCCACAATATGAAGACAAGATGATCAATTTCAACAGTTGGCTTAAGTATTGGTGTCATTCAAAGGGGATCCAATGCCTGTCAGCCTGGGATGACATGCTTGACAAACCATGATGCTTCACTAGGGACGGCTTGCACCTGTCACCCCTGCGCTTTTGGATATTGGCAAACGCTCTTGCTACCCCCATAGTGCCTTTTTTAGGCAAGGCTCAAAAGACAAACCCACCTCCATAGGTATCACAAGGGATAAGAAACTAAGAGTAATGCTACTCAATGCCAGAAGTCTAAACCTCAAGATGCACACACTCAAAACTCTCCTTAGCATGGAGAACATCGATATCTGTGCAGTAACAGAAACCTGGTTCAAGGCTCCCAAGAGCACCCCAGCACTGCCAAGTTATATCTCATACCATGCTTTTCGGCCCCAAAACTTGGACCAAACCACAAAAGGAGGGGGAGTATCAATATTCGTCAAAGATACCCACATCTCCAGGTTGGTGGCACAGCACGAAGCATCAGAGACTATCCATGTGCAACTAACAGTGGGTAAAACTGCCTTCCAGTTTATAGCCTGCTACAGACCACCCTCCCAAACCCAGGAACCCCACTCGGCCTTCATGAGAACACTGGAAAATATGAAGGTCTCTCCAAATACCATTATATTGGGCGACTTCAACTACCCAAAAATAGACTGGGAGCATTACTCTAGCTCCAACACCCTAGCCCAAAGGTTCCTTGAATATATAAACTCAAATGCTATGGAACAACTTGTTACCACTCCCACAAGAGGGAGAAAACATACTGGACCTGATCATCACCAACATGGGGACTCTATGCTCCAGACCAGAAGTGTATCCCTCACTAGTAAGATCAGACCATAAACTAATCTCACTGGATATTCACATCCCGACCCCAACCCCTGCCCAGAAAAGCACAGTGAAAAACTTCTCTAAAGCAAATTTTACACTCCTCAAAACCGAGGTGGAATCCTTCAAAGCCCACGGGCCTGTGGAAAATATGGCCCAGACTGCAGATGCATGGATCATGCAATCCCAAATAAAACCAAGATCCAATCCTCCAAAGGCAGACGTCCTGTCTGGTGGACCCCAGCCATAAACAAACTATACAATAGAAGGAGGAAGCTACTACATGATAGAGCAAAATCCCAAAAAGGCACTCATAAAATCATCTAAGGCCAGCTTCGAGAGAAAAATTACACAGGACACTAAGGATAATCACAAGGCTTTCTTTAGTTATGTTAGGAACCTGGGTGGGAATTCCCAGATATGCTCAGAATTAGTCCAAAATGACAAAAAATACACCAAACCCACAGACATTGCCAACATCTTAGCTGACAGGTTCAGCGCAAACCCCCCCCTCCCCACCAAAAGGGCAAATATCTATCCCAGCAGAGTGCTGCCCCCCTGACATCTCAGATGCTCAGGTAAGAGCCGCCCTCTCCAAAGCAAAAAACACAGCATCAATGGGACCAGACGGTGTCCCGGGCTGTGTCCTACATGAACTCCAAGAAGAGCTAAACCCAAACATAAAACTACTGTTCAATCTCAGCCTTACTACAGGATATGTACCCAAAGAGTGGTGTACAGCAACAGTGGTCCCTCTCCACAAATGTGGTGCCTCAACGGATCCTATCGCCCCATAAGCCTGACTAGCTTGGTCTGCAAAGCTATGGAAAGGATCATCATGGACCTCATAAATAAAGATATTGGGGATCTACAGACACTGGATCCTACCCAGTTTGGCTTTGTTAAGGGCAGATCCTGCCTATTAAACCTGGTCGATTTCTTTGAAACAGTCACCAAGGCCATTGACGAGGGGAAGGTGGTCCACACAGCCTACCTGGACCTCACAAAAGCCTTCGATACAATACCCCACTCGGGCATTATAGATAAGCTAACCAGCTTAAATATAAACCCCTATGTCACTAGATGGGTTGCAAACTGGCTCAAGGACAGAACCCACATGGTTAGAATTGCTGTAGCCATGTCAGACTCCAAACCAGTTACAAGTGATGTCCCACAAGGCTCAGTCCTGGGACCTCTCTTGTTTGGTATATATTTCTCAGAGGTACAGGCCAACATGGAAGGACTGTGGCTGACCAAGTTCGCAGATGACTGCAAACTGGGCGCCATAATCGACTCTCCAGCCGACACAAGCATCCTCCAAAAGGGCCTCATAGAAACAGACAACTGGTGACAGAGCCATGGCCTCAAGCTAAACACCAAAAAGTGTATAGTCATCCCCTCATCAGGACCATAATTGAGTACAATGCCCCTTTTGGGATGTACCTTACCCGACACCTGCAGCAACTGGAAAGACCCCAAAAGTACCTCACCAAGAGGATCAAAGGGCTCAAACAGATGCCATATGCTGCCCGGTTAAAGAAACTCTATCTCTACTCAGTGGCATACCACCAGCTCAGAGGTGATCTGTGCCTGACGTATAAAGCCATGTCCAACCCGGAATTAATGGACATGCTGCACCTCAGAAAATCCAAATCCCATCGAGCTACACGCTCGAGAGACTTGAACCTCAGCACTGAAATAAATAGGACATGCTAGAGGATCAGATTCATAACCCAGAGGCTCCCTTCACAATGGAATAAAATCCCAGTCCAGGTTAGGCAGAGTCCCTCATTGACTCTCTTCAAGAGGAATCTTGATGAGTGGATGGGAGATCGTAGGTTTACCTCGGGTATCACTTCTGTGTCACTGTTAGACAGAGGCACAGTATACTAACCTCGAAAAAGGGCATAGCAAAATTAATTTAAAATGGGTGGCAAAAGCCAAACACACTCTGGCTAGGCTTATAAATGCCCTAGAGCAGATAGCCTAGTATGAACCTATAAACCTATGAACCTATAATCTCCAAATTAATAGCCTAGTATTTACCTATGAATAAGAAGTGGTAGATAGAAGTGAATATAGAATAAAATTATTAGTTCAAGATTGAGAAACATATATCCATACCTCTCAGTTATCCAGACTTTTGCATGATATCCAGATATTTGCCTTATATTTTTGGTCTGTTCCTCACAAAACGTGTGGTTTTCCAGCAAATAACTAAAATAATCGAAGTACTGAAGTCACTGAATGATGGCATAAATTTGAGTTTCAGACTTTATGTCCTTCAGAAAATGCATGCTAAAACAAATCTTGTTATTCTAGCCACTTTTTAAGTGTATAAGAGCAATAATTGAAATCTGTCCCTATTTTGGTGCCTTTGACCCCACCATTATGTCAACCGTCCAAATTTCTTGAGTTAAGAGGTTGAGAGATATGGATCATATACCACAAAGATGTATTTGTTTTCATCTTCTTTATTCAATTGGTATGCTTAATATTTTATGCAAAATGCTTGGATAGATGAATTAGATAATGTAATCAAAAGTTCTCACAAAGATATTAACAACTCCATATATTAAGAGAATTCCACTCCAATGATGAAAACTAAAGAAGTATATTTCTTTTTTTCTTTATGTTTTTGACTCATTGTTTTCAAAATGTATTTTTTATTTTATTATGCATTGAAAAACAGGGCATGGATGGCTAACACATTTTAAATTAAGATTGTGCCTTAATAAATTATTAATACTTTTTACAGTGCCTCCATTTACTAATAATAAAATATTTATTTTTAACATGACATAACTGCTTCATTTCATTTACTTATACTAAGGCAGAAAATGTATGTTGATTTTTGAAAACAGTCATAGAAATAAAAACAATTTATTCTAAATTGCCTTGTGTTAATGCTTTGTTACTATGATGTACATCCAAGTGCCATATTATATGGCAGTATTTATCATTTTATGTCTGTATTATAGCACAGACCTTTCAGGGAGTTAAAAGATGATAAACCACTGGGTAGAGATGTGCTTCCTGGTTTTCAAGCCAAGGAGGGTGATTTAGGTGCTCTTAACAAAATACAAGAACATGTTTGGTTAGTCTGAAAGTGCTAATTTTGATAAATGTGTTGAAGCATCTGCATGGTTCATTGTTGACCATCATTTCGTCTTTGCTCACGCTAACTAGTTTAGAGCCTGTACATGAAGTAGGCACTTAGTTTTCTTTTAATGTAGTCTGTATTTCATCTTATTCATTACTACAGATGATTAATTGGTCTGTGACTAAAAACAATTATCCCCTTTAGCGACTCATTTGTTAGCAGATATTTTCCCATGTTAATGACGATACTCTGGAGCAGAATGCAGGCTTACCTATAATCGTTCAGCAATGAAGCAGCAATCCAATTTATTTATTTTTTTCCAATTACATTTTTATTGTTTTTTGTGCAACAAGTACAAGCAAGGTAAATTATTACATTTGAATATTTTAGTAATGGTTGCGCATACAATTCAAACAACAACAACTAGACTAGTAAATCTAAATCAGACTACTATATACAATATCTATAATAAGTGCTACTGAAACATAAGTAAAAGCTACATGATGCCAGTGCTACATTATACATTAACGATGTAATATTGTTAAATCTGATACCATATTTAGTTAGATGGACCTTACTTAACTATAACAACAAGTTGGTTTGTTTCCAGTGTTTTCTAACATTTCATCTATCCATCTAGAATGTGGTCAAAAAGAAGTTTCCAGTATTTCTGATGATAAGAGCATTTATTTACATTCCTTATAATAAGCTTTTGAGAGGATATATATTTCATTGCCATATTCCTAATTCCATTCAAAGTGAGTTTGGTATGATCTACCCAATTTTTAGTTATATACAGTTTAACTAATGAGCAGAGAGTAATTAGAATATGCTATTTTAATTTGGACATTTTTAGGTCCGTAATGTGAAGAACAGCAAAGTCCCAGGATAAAGTCAATTTTTGGTATCCCATTTTCTTTAATCGTACTTTAAGAGAACACCAAAGATTATGAGTATGTTTACAAAACCATAGAACAGGTAGAATGTCAGTCTGGGGAAATGAATAACTTGAACAGTATGATGAGATTTTAGGATCAAATTTGTTTAATATAGTTGGGGGTATAATAAGCATTATTTTTTATCATTAGTTGTGTGTAGACAAGATTCTTAAATGGAGATAGCTTAATGGTAGAGTCAATTGCTTTAAGTTTCTGTTCTTCTGTAAGCTCAGTTCCCAGCTGGTCTCCATATTTAGAATATAATAGTAAAGTTTCGTATTTAATGGCATTGATTAACTTATAGGTATTGGAAAGCATTTTTTTCCTACCAGATAAATGTTTGATAATTTCTACTATCCTAGTTAGGTCATTTTCACTGGTTAGTGGTTCTTTAAGAAATGATGATATAATCTCCCTAATCTGTCTTAGTATAATGGTATATTTTTTATTTACTTTTAATGTTACTTGAAGCATGTCTAATGTTTTCTCTTTATGTTTATATATGTATCATATAGTGCACTCCTTAATTAGTGGATACTCTGTTAAATTCAACATCTTATCAACGTATTTATTTTTAAAGTATCAATCATAACTCATGGAGACAGTTTGCATGCATATATTGTTTATCAGTTTTTCCCTGCATAACACAATAAATTACTAGTTAAAATACCCCTTACATAAGCATTGCTATTAATTTCTCTACTCCTGTCTGCTCATGTAATTTATATAGAAATAACTAAAAATTGTTGCCAGGCCTTTTTAGAGTTAGGAACAGTATTTTTTGAATAGTGGCTACCAAGAAACTTGCCATCCTTGGTAAATGTACATGTGAATTACAATTACATTTGGTCATTTCCTGTAATGATATTATGATTAATGGCACCATCGTAACCGTAAGATTTTGTCACGTTGAACACTAGTATAAATTTTTAGCATCTATAGTTCCATTTTCCTTATTTAGAAGACAATAGCATGAAATGATTTATGTAAAAGATTCTTCCAAGGCTCATCAGCTACTTCCAAGAATCATACTTGGACAGCAAGATCAAGATTGAAAATATTATATATTCTGACGAGTGAAGCCATCACTCTTTATCTCAGGACAATAGTGGAATGAATGTCTTTTATTTTGCTAAATGTTACACATTTTACAAGATACTTCTGGCGAGTTGTTATACTAGGTTAGTGCTGTTTCTTTCATTTTAGGTGTCCCTGGATATGCTGTTGTCTATAACATGCCATACATGGGCTGTTAACAAGAAAATTGGCCAAACTCCTTTATGCAGCAAGATGTTTCTCCTAATGATGGGCTCAGGATGTTGTCAATTAAATCAGCATATAAAGCTTACACTTTTGCTGCTTAAGTGAAGAATACTTTTTTTTTTAACATTCTTTAGCCTAATGACATTAATGCTGGAAGCCAAGGGGGAGAGATTGCACTATCTGTCTAGAAGCTCTATTTCTAGGATTTATGGCTGGATAACTTTGTAGTGCTAGACTTTTAATAATACCAGACAACATGATTAAGTAACTGTAAAGGGGAAATCTGACCATGATTTGGCAGTTCCCTGTAAAGTCTATGAATTTTAGACAGTATCAGAATTAAAGCTAACAGTATGCTTACCAGCATCTAATAATTGCTTCAATACGTTCTTAATACAGAGATGTTTTGCATAATTAGGCATATGATCCCTGAATGTTTCTATACCCTTTAGAATGTAGTTTTTAATTCAGAAATTTGAAAAAAGATAATTTCTGGATAAGTTTCCCTAGCCTCTACTCATATTATGAGAGAAGACAAGCAATACTGAACAATATCAATAAACTGCACATGGTAGAAGGAAAAACAAAATAGAGTTCTTTAGCAAGCATAAATAGAAAAACAAGTTTATGTTTAGTTTATTATGAGTGTATATTCATCAGTATCTATAAGAATTAGTTTTCTGAGAACTTATAATTTCAGTGACAAATAATATATAGTCATTTACTTATGGTTTTATTTATTTATTTGCTATCTGTTATATATAATGTGTGCGTGTGTATATATATATATATACATATATATATATATATATATATATATATATATATATATATAAAATGTGTGTCTCTCTCTCTCTCTCTCTCTCTATATATATATATATATATATATATATATATATATAATGTATGTGTGTGTGTGTGTGTGTATATATATATATATATATATATATATATATATATAATGTATGTGTGTGTATATATGTATGTATATATATATATATATATATATATATATATATATATATATATATATATATATATGTGTGTGTGTGTGTATATATATATATATATATATATATATATATATATATATATATATATATATATATATATATATATATATAATGTATGCCAAGTTGGGTAATGTTCATTTACAGAGGAGATGCAGGGACAAAAGTTCCCAATAGAAGAAGCATATTCAAAACTCATATAACCATATGTGAGGACAAGGTCAGCAAGATAACTTACAATAACAATTCCCCAATACTTACATATGTATGCAGGATTTGCCGGCATTAAATAAATCACGATATTCACACCTTAAAGGCAGACATAGTCATACAGCTAAAGATGTAATAATGCCAGTTACATAAACACATAAACATATCAGCAGATGCCTTATCATTTTCAATAACTTGTTTGCCAAAAAAATTGCATTTGGACATTAACTTTGAATAACAGCAAATATAGTATTTAACAAATACTGAAGGCACAGTTTTACATTTAAGTCTGCTTTCTTAACAGTGTGATATGGAAATCTAAATTAAAATGACAAAGTCCATATCCTTTATATTTCTGAATAAAATTTCACAAGAACTCACCAATCTTTGTGCCATATCACTTACCGTTCAGGGCATTCTCTCCCAAGAACTCAATACTGCCGCTTCCTTCAGGCTTCAGTTATGTTAACAAAACTGTACTCCTGATACTACAAACGTATATCTACAGCAGCTTCATAGTTTTTCTGATGTACCCCGGCATTAAAAGGGTACTCCCGGCCCCCTAGTCCCTCTGCTTGAGGAGAAAATCAGTCTCTTTGTTTCTGACCCTCCTTTTTCATTGGAAGAAATTGTGACCTGCTCTATGCAGGCATGTGTGTGCAATTCTGCTCCATACATGACACAACACTTCAGTTTCACAAACCCCACTGCAGTGACTAGGAATTGCAATATCACATGACATTTAGACTTCATATCTGTGGGGATTTGCAACACTGGCCATCCAGATTCCACTTCTGCTGGCTTACAAAATCACTGTTGTAAGATCATAGGATGTTACTAGACTAATGGCCTTGGGGCCCTTACAAGCCTAGCCAAGAGTTTATCCCCAAAAAATAAATCTCAGTTAGCACCTGTCATCCCTGTCAATGATGGACAAAGGTGGAACCCCTGGGACAAATTTGTGGTTTTCCCATCCACTCATTAAGATTGTGCTTGAAGAGAGTCAGCGAGAACATTTATGGGAAGTCTATTCCAGAGACAGGGCAGCCTCTGGGAGACAAACCTGTCTCTCCAGCAGGTATTGTTGATGTCACATATTAGATTTAGGCCTATCAAGTGGGTAATGTGTGAGGAGTTAGACTTACTGATATGGAGCATCTCTAGTAGGGCAGGGTCTGATATTGCCTTGTAGGTGAGACACAGATCACCTCTGAGCAATATGTATGATACCAAGTAAAGTGATAGTGATTTGAGCCTGTCCACATAGGACAGGTGTTGGAGGCCATGGATTGTCTTTGTGAGTTATTTCTGTGGCCTTTCCAGTTGGTGCAGGTGTTTGGAGAGATACATACTGGTTATACTCAATTATTGGTCTAATGAGGGAGTAGTACAGCAAGGTAATAACCTCCTTTTTTCTGGATGCAGTCCCTTTACTTATGAGATGAACCAAGTAGAAGGCTTTTCTGATCCCTGCCGCCACATGCTGGTCGAATGTGAGATTGCTGTCAACCTGAGTACTCAGGTCTCACACCATGGGTTGTGTGCTTAGGGGGTTCCTGCTGATGTTGTAATCAGTAGGGTCTGTATTTTTGCTGAATGGTATGATAATACATTTTTTTGGTGTTTAACTTAAGGCCATGACTTTGGCACCAGTTATTTGTAGCTGTGAGACCCTCTTGCAGTATGTTAATGTCATTTGGGGCATCAATGACAGCACCCAACTTACAGTCATCCACAAACCTGGTCAGCCACAGGCCCTTGGTCTTTGCCTGGACATCTGAGAAGTAGATGCCAAACAGTAGGGCTCCCAGGACAGATGCCTGGCACCTATTTTGATCTTGTGGGCCCTATCTGTGAGCCAGTTGGCCACCCATCTGATTAGATAGGGATTAACACCAAGTTGTTTTAGCTTTTCAATGATGCCCAAGTGGGGGACTGTGTCAAAGGCCTTGGCCAGGTCAAGGTAAGCTGCATGCACTGACTTTCCCCTCATCAAGGGCCTTGGTTCAATAGGCAAGATCTGCCACTGACACATCCGAATTGGTTGGAGTCCAGTGTTTGGAGATTGCCTATGTCCTTGTTGATGAGATCCATAATAATATGCACTATGGCTTTACAGATCAGACTTGTCAAGCTAATGGGGCAATAGTTTCCCAGGACAGTAGTGGCACCACCTTTGTGCAATGGGATGACAATGGCAGTTTTCCACTCTGCTGGAATGAAGCCTGTTATTAGGCTGTGATTGAATAGGGTGCTCAATGATGAAGCTAGTTCTTGCTGGAAATGGTGTAGAACACAATCTCGGATATTATCAGGTCTCATGGAAGTTGTGTTCTTTGCCTTAGATAGGGACTTTAACACTTGATCTACGGAGATGTGAGGTGTGGGACAAGTATCAGACATGTTAACTGGGCCTTTGGGGGGAGATAAGGGGGTGACGTTTGCTCTGAACCTATCAACTAGTAGGTTGGCTAAGTTGGCAGGATCAGTGGTAAGTGGTACCATTAAGTACTAATTCAGAACAAACTTGGGCTTTGCCATGGTGGTTCATAACGTAACTGAAGAAGGACTTGTCGTTTCCCTTTGTTTTGGGAGCTAGATTCAACTCATAATTGGCTTTGGAGTTTTTCACTAGTGATCTAATTTGCTTGTTGAGGCAGAGGAGGGAGATTTTCTGATTTGGAATTTGTTCCTTTTTACCCTTGAACAACAGTTTCTTCCTTTTGTTGTAAACCCTGTTGATAGAGGATGTCCACCAAACAGGTTTGCGTTTCCTTGAGGAGCAGGTTTTAGTTCTATTAGGTATGGCTGAGTCCATGCAGTTGTACAGGTGCTTGTATGCTGGACTGGCATACTGTTTAGCATAGTTGTCTGCATCTTCTGAGGGGGCCGGTGGTGTGAAGCTGCTAATACCCTTGCTTAGGAGTGTGTAGTCAGCTTTTGAGAAGTTTTTTACACTGATTATGGCTGGAGAGGGGTTGGGTGGGATAGAAACTCCAAATGAGACAGACTGATGATTTGATCTCCCAGGGAAGAACATAAAATGGGAGTGGCGCAGCAGTCAACCATGTTAGTGAAAACCAAGTCCAGTATGTTATCTCCCCTTGTGGGGGATGAGACCAACTGGTGTAGTGCGTTAGAGTTGATGAAGTCAAGGAATTGTTGGGTGATTGCATTAGTGTCGGAATAGTTGAAGTAAACAAGGATCAGGATGTTAGGGGGTACGTTGATGGAGTCAATTAGGTCCAGGTAGGAGGAGTGGGTGTCCTGAGACTGTGAGGGGGGTCTATACCTGGCTATAACTTGGATGGGTGTCTTGCCAACTGTCAGTTGCACCTGAAGTAATTCATAGAATCATTTATTTTTCTTGTAGTCTGCTAATTCAGATGCAATACACCAGTATGGCTGATTTAAGAACAGGTCTAACACTGCAATGCCTTTATCCATACATAGCGCTTTAATCCATGGATTTGCCTTTCCAGGTCTTCAGGTCAGTCAGATCATTATATTTTTAGTGTAACTCCATTATCGGTAGATTCAGTACACTGTTTTCTGTCCTGTTAATGTGGTATGACTCCAATGACAGATCTTGGCTCTTGCCAGAGGGCTGACTCTCTCATTTGGATCTTATTGGCTTCCTTTCACTTCTTTCCACAGATTTCATTCAGGTTAAGTTTCATAGCAGTTGTATAAGCTGCATTAGTTTGCATGCTGCATCATTGCAGAGTCCAAACACTGGACCCTACCCAGTTCGGCTTTGTTAAGGGCAGACCATGCCTCCTAAACCTGGTGGACTTCTTTGAGACAGTTACCAAGGCTATAGATGAGGGAAAGGTGGTACACACAGCCTATCTAGACCTCACAAAGGCCTTCGATACCATTCCCTGTTCTGGTATTATAGACAATCTCACCAGCCTGAACATAAATCTCTTCATCACAAGAAGGGTTGCCAACTGGCTCACAGACACAACCCACATGGTGAGAGTTGCGGGAGCTAGGTCTGACTCTAAACTGGACCCCTCCTGTTCGGCATATACTACTCAGAGGGACAGGAAGCACAGGAGGACTATGGCTGACCAAGTTCGTGGATGACTGCAAATTAGGGGTTATAATTGACTCTCCGGCTGACAGAGACATCCTCCAAAAGGGTATCACTTAGACGGATACCTGGTGTCAAAATCACGCCCTCAAGCTAAATGCCAAAAAGTGCATAGTCATCCCCTTCGGAGAAAACAAAGTACCCACAAACTACCACATAGGTGGTAGTCCTCTAAATACGGAAGATGTAATAAGGGATCTGGGGACCCAAGTAGATAGTAATCTCACCTTTGATAATCACATTGCCAAAGTGGTTAGAAAATCCTTCTACATGGCCCACCTAATCACAAAATGGTTTGTATCCAGATCAAAAGAGGTCATTGTGCCCCTCTACTCATCACTCATCAGACCCATCATAGAGTACAACTCCCCATTTGGGATGTACCTTACAAGACACCTGCAACAGCTGGAAAGACCACAGAAGTACCTCACCAAGAGGATCACTGGCTTCAAACAGATGCCCTATGCAGCTCGACTGAAGAAACTCAAGCTGTACTTGGTTGCATACCGCCTACTCAGAGGTGATCTCTGCCTGACATACAAGGCCATGTCCAACCCAGAATTCATGGACATGCTCCACCTAAAGAAAACCTTATCCCCTCGAGCCACATGCTCTAGGTATCTAAACCTCACCACAACAATAAATAGGATGTGCTGGAGAGATAGATTCCTGTCCCAGACACTTCCCATGCTTTGGAACAAAATTCCAATCTACGTTAGGCAGAGCTCCTCACTAACACTCTTCAAAAGAAACCTTGACGAGTGGATAGGAAACATAAAGTTTACCCCGGGGATCACTTCAGTGGCTTTGCTGGACAGAGGCACAGGGAACTAATCTAAGGGGGCAGTGAAAGCCAACACATTCTGGCTAGGCTTATAAATGACTTTGGGCAGATAGCCTAGTACCTACCTATGAACCTATGAACCTATTGGTAGTCAAACTGTATGTTTGAACTAGTCCATTACTTTAAAGTCTGAGGTTAATACCGAATTAGAAATGACACAAGACACCAAGGCTCAAACTTAACAATTTATTAAACAAAAACTTACTAAATAAACAGAAAAACTAATAAATCATATACTTACAAGCATATGCATAAAAAACATCATCTCTGCCACTGATAGGGAGACTTCAATCCTATTCAGTGCAGCTATCCGTTCAGTCAAGGCAGGGCTGACACTGGCAAAATGGCTCTATGCTCAGTTCAGGCTGATGCTGTGATCAAATTCGGATGATGATGATGATTTCCATTTTTGCCTTTGAGCTTTTTATAGTCTTGAACAAACAACAGGGTCAATAGGTTCAACTAATGACATATTGATCACAAGATCATCATGAGTTGATGGAATATTTTAGAAAATTACAGATCATTCCCTAAGTTGTAAGCAAGCCTCGTAATGCCTGGTCTTATGCCTTACTTCCCTTTTCTGAAGAACAGTTAGCCCACAAAACTTGTGATATAGTTCCCCCTTGAAATCCCCATATTCTGGTAAACATCTTTTAAGCTGATAAACAACTTACAGGTCAACAAAAGTTCAGTTATACCAGTAATCAGTGAGCAAGGCCTGCTCTTAAGCATATAATATTGTTACAATATTATAAGCATATAGTATTTTAGCAGCATGTCAGATCAAGCAATAATCAAACATACACAGTGGTACGTGGCTCGAGGCTTAACAAAAAACAGGTAGACTGTGTGGATCCATCACAGGCCACCCCTTGCATTGAGCAATGTACGCTGTGTATCCCTTATGAGAGTTAAAACTGACAACATCAGTTTGTACCTTCTCATTACTTTACAGTAGATGCAGCATGATATTAAGCAAAATAACACTGAAACTATTGTGGTCAATAGTAAGGGATGCAACAACAAATTAAACCACACTGAAGCTTTAGGTGACCACATAAAAATATCATATCAATGCGAAACAGTTATATCCTGTATTTCATTTGCAATTTTTACAATGGTACCTTTATCTTTAATAATTTTAATCACTGTTTGATGCACATCATTCAATGTTTTGTTTAATAGTTGCAACACTTTTTGTCCTTCCTGCTTAATCTGTTGAAGGTCCGGGTGGACTAGAGATGGCCATCTGAAAATGTGTAATGGTTCTATGCTAGCATTAAATGTGATGTCCATCCATCTAGTCAATCTAATAAGTTCTCCAGTACAAAAATCAATAATTGCATGGATATTGCTTTTATGGTATGCTCCACCGTTTGTGATTAACCCATCACTCCAGGCTAATTTACAGGAGGATATCACACAAACTGTGGTATCATTTAGTTGGTAGATGTCCGTACCATTTACTACATACCTGTGCCAGGTGCATTCCCCAGTTCCATTATGTAAGCATGGGTGAGGCTTCCTTTTCACCATCATGCATACCCACCCCTGGGGCCAGGTCTCACAACCTGCCAAATCAATGGGCACATCATTATAATCAATCAAAGTAGATTCAATTTGAGGTACCAACCAATTATTTCCAAATTGCAAGGGCAGTGTAACAAATGGACAGACCTGCTTTGTCCCTTTTTTACTAGCAAGGTAGTCAAAAATCAGTATACAAGACTTATTTTCACATGTAAAGTCTATTGGCTTCAACCAATGATATAGTTGCAGTTCTCTTTACCAATGGGTTGCCTTTTTAGCCCCTCAAACTTGGGCAAATTGCAAATATTGCTGATTAGCAGCCAACTGAAATTGGATACAAAAGGTCTGATTTACTTCTGCTGTGAGGTTATTTAAAATCTGTTCTGTAAATGTATTAGCATGTTCAATCCATCTCCACATCACAGTTTGAGATAAATACTGTCTACAGTTCTTTCTCCCAGTTCTGGATCATGATCTGCTAGTAGTTTAAAGGCCATATTTAAGTCAGTACCCAAACGACCCAATTTGCTACGTAGGGTATCTATATCTACACTGTTTAAGAATCCAGTCCCTGTTCTGACTGCACCTAGTGCAGTGCCTAGAACACCTGTGACATCACGTTTATTTCTTTTATATTTGTAATGTCTATATTTGATATACAAGGAATTTACTGGCCATAATTTCACAATTTTACAATGTGGATACCTGGTAGTAATATCAACTGCTGTCATGTTAATTATCATTTTAATACGTTGTATAACTCTAGCACTACTTTCAGTTTTACATCCTCTTGTATACCTCACTACATGTCCCAAACCATCAAATACAGTTGAACTATTGTCCATGGCATATATCTTCAAACTTGGAGATAGGGTTTCCGTGGTGTCATCTTCTCTCTGAAATTCAGCTATGCAAGAGGAATCTAATGGAGACTTGGCCATTGGAAATCCGGACTCATTTAGCATTTGGTATAAACCTCCAAAAGGGTTGGAAGCACACTTTTCAGGATGTCTATCACAGTTTAGTCTACATGCAGTTGTGATGTTTTCCATCTGAGTGATGCTCCAAGTTAGGGTAGGTTTTGGGGTCACTGCATATAGATCATCCCCTAATTTCCAGTAAAAATCACAGTCTGCTGTTAGATTTGCAACTTCTTCCTCATCAAATAGAGGGATAGGATCAAGACAGTCATATGGCCCATCTAAGTGCTGTCATCGGAAAAGGTTAACACTTTCCCAAACAGTGGCAACAATCTATGGAGAGGAAAGTATAATGGTTATTTAGCAGAATCAAGTAATACTAAAACAGTATCACCAGGTCCATCACAAATCACAGTTCCATGTTCATTTGGCTGATTGGGTGCGGTTACTATAACTCTCATCCCCAGCCATTTGCTTGGTTTAGTATCACAGTTTTGTAACAAAATAACAGCATCGTGATGCATACAAATTTCTACCAACGGTTGTCCTTTTTGAATCATCTATGTTTTGTTATCTAAATTGACAGCCTTTACTATCACTTCTCGTTCTGGCTCCCATAATGTAAAAAACCTCCCAATTTTCCCCTAATAGTCCTTTTTGCCCCCAGTGCCAATTTTCTGGGAGATAGAGTTTCCAACCTGTCTCAACTACAACTACATTTTGTGCTGGCACTCTTTGTTCAGTCAATGTGCATAGCCAGAACCAGGTTTGATCAGCATTTGTCAAAAGAGGGTATATGGCATTTGGGTTCAGCTTTTCTAATTTCAAAATACAGCAGTTGGACCAAATGTCATTCATATGCATTTGCAGAGGAGTTCCTTGATGCTTTCGAGGCCTATTGTTTAGCTGGCTCACAGCTAATTTTAATACCTTTTCCCAGCCACATAATGTTCCATCACTTGTAACTTCTGCTCCAGTAAAGTGACTGCCTTGGTCACTTTGGATTTCACTGGGAACCCCATATGTTATGCACAATTTATTCAATCCTTTTAACACTGCTTGTTGGTTTGCCTTTTTGCATGGGGACACCATTAGTATTCCCGAATATGTGTCCACCATCGTTAGGCAATATTGCTGATTTTGATCCAGTGGCAAAGGACCAATAAAGTCTATTTGCCAGATTTGTGCTGAACGACTACCTCGGTGAATGTGCCCACATGCTTCTGCCTGCAGTTGCTTTTGTTTATTTCTTTGACAGATTTCACACTGCTTTATAACATCTGCAGTCATTTCCTTATTCAACCGCATACCATGCCTTCGTACCCATTCTATTGTTGCATCTCTTCCCAAGTGTCCACTCCGATCATGGGCCCATCTTGCCATACTAGCACTTTCGACTTTTTCTTCAGAAACACTACCGCAGCAATCTTGTCTACCTGCTGGTTATGCCTCCTCTCATTTGTCACAAGTGATACATGGGCATCTACATGTCTAACACTGATTTTGCATTGTTGAGCTTTTTCCCAAATTTGTTGCCAATCTTCTGAGCCTCCCCACAGAGGTCTGCCATGGATCTTCCAATTCTGTTGCTGCCAGGCAGGTAACCAAGTTGTTAGTCCTTTAAAAACTGCCCAGCTGTCAGTATAAATATATGCTTAATCTCCAGGTGATAAACTTTCGATGACTAGGGCAACAGCTCGTAATTCTGCCTGATTATTTGAACCGGCAGTACCTTCATCAAACAACACAGTTTCTGTTCGTGGGCAATAAGCCACTGCAGTCCAGCTCCTGCCATTTGATCCAATTTTAGCAGAACCATCAGTAAACCATGCGTGTTTCTGTTTTTCTGCATCTAAATTATCAAATGGTAACGCTTCAGTGATTGGTGACTTTGGAAGCTCATGTTGCTGTTGTTCTATCGCATCAGTATCATCCAAAATTACCAGTCCAGCCAACTGTTGTTGTACTTGAGATACTCCAGGTATGATATTGGCCCTTTCCTGCAAATACCATTTCCATTTTTGTACAGTCGAAGATTGTGCTATTAGAGTTTTCACCAGATTATTATCTCGTAACCACCCCTGGATTGGGTAGTCTATCTTAACAGTCACTGTTTGTTGTTTAGTTATTCCTTCCACATGAATCAAAAACATTGACAGCACATGTTGCTCAAGGGGGCTATATCTAACCTGCACTCCAGTTAGGGATTTCAACCAAAATCCCAATGGTCTCTTTTTCTCAGTGTCATCCTTCTGCCACAGCCTCCAAGACATAACATTATTGGCAACAGTTACTTCCAAGATAAAGGGTTGCTGTGGATCAATTGGGCCCAGCCCCACACTCCGCTGTATGACCTTTTTTGCTTCTTCAGAAGCTGTTTGCTGCTTAGGACCCCATTGAAAGTCACACTTTTTCCTTGTTACATAGTGAATGGGCTGCAAAATCTGTCCAAGGTGAGGTACGAATGCCCTCCAAAAGCCCATTGCTCCCAAGAAGGCCTGTGCCTGCTTTTTCATCTTTGGAACTGCAATTTTTTGAATACTTTATAGTGCTGCTGCAGGAATTTCTCTTTTTGCCCCATTCCAAATCATACCAAGGAATTTTACTGATGTCCCTTGTTGTGTTTTATTTTCATTTATAGCCCACCCTCTGTTTTGAAGGTGCTGTATTACAGTTTTTAGTGTGATATCTACATCAGACTTTTCTCCAGTAATCATTATGTCATCAACATATTGAAAAACAGTCACTTTGTCCAGTTGTAACTTGGTTAGATAGCTAGCCACCAGTCCATGACACAAGGTAGGGCTGTGCAAATATCCTAGTGGTAACACTTGGAAGGTGTAATGCCTCCCCTCCCAAGTAAAAGAAAATTGGGCTCTGCTTTCTTCTGCTATTGGAATGGAGAAGAAAGCATTTGCTAAGTCCAAAACTGCGTGATATGGCCCAGCAGATGAAGACAATCTTTCCACAATCATAACAATGTCTAGAACAGCTGCCACTAAGGGTGGGGCCACCTTGTTCAGACCTTGATAATCTACAGTCATCCACCATGATCCATTAGGTTTCTTTACCGGCCACACCAGACTATTGAATGGATTCACAGTTGGCTCGAATATGCCAACCCGAAGCAGTCCTTGGATCGTTTCAGTGATCTTGGTATGCCCACCTGGAATACGATACTGTTTGATGTTTACTATTGTATTAGGTGTGGAAATATAAAGTGGTTCCCACTTAGCACTGCCTCGGACTACAGCCTTGACTGTGTTGACTGAACAATGCCACACTCCAAACCTAAATGGCCCTGCAGTGGTTTCCAAAGTCCTACCCTTTAACACATCTATTCCTAAAATGTGTTCAGGTACTGAAGCTATTACTGCTTCAATGAAAATAGGAATACCATCCCCAAAAGCTATTCTAACCTTGGTTCTGGTACCTAGTGTTTTTGCCCCCCCATAACCATCAATCTCTACATATTGTCCACAAAATCTAAGGGGGTTGCCTGCAAAAATGGTTATTTCTGATCCTGTGTCTACCAGAGCCATTACGTGTTGTGGCCCTCCCCTCCAAAAAATGGTAAGAGGTACGTAAGGGCATTGGTCCCCAGGTGTAATTGCACTTACTGTACCCCTCGCTACTGGGGACCAGCCTACTAGTCAATTTATCTCTGTTTTTTCAACCGGGGTTCTCCATTTCCTTTCTCCCCAATCTCTCTCATAACTGAATTCTCCCTTTTGCCACTGTGCTAACTCCTCTTCAGTAGGAATGTCAGGATATAATTGATTCCACCTTACCTTCCCTTCAGTGGTACTTCTGGTTGGACTTTTTGTAGGGGTTTGCTTTTTGCTTGCAGAGCTTGACCCTTTTTCCTTTTGTTTTTTGTTTCCACTTCTTATATAATTCCTCGGTAGTTATCCCATCTATTTCTGCAACTTCTACCCCTCACCTTAAAAGATCCAGAAACATTTGCTTTCTCGTGACTTTCTCACCAGATTTATCTTTTGGTTTCTCTGCATTTGCCTTTTTAGCTCTTCTCTGTTCTTTTTCTTCCACTAGTTCTGCCATCTGATTTAGAGTGGCTATTACATCCCATATTTGCTGACCTACACAGCCTGCCAGGGCAGCCATCAGCTGCCCTTTCCACACCTGTGGTGCATTTTTGATCAATTTACTTCTCATATTGCTGGTCATTATTTGTTCATCTGGTCCTTTTGGAAGCACTAATGCCCCATTCCTTAATTCCAATGAATAAATGGTAGCCAACACAGCCATTTCTCTTAACTGTTGTATTGCCTCTGCTATTATTTTCCAAGGTTTATGTTCATCAGCTACTGCTTTACCATCAGGCCAAGTAGCTCAGAAAGCCGAGGCTAACCACACCACCAGTGTATTCACCTGGGGATCATCATGGTTCACTATTTGCTTTAGATGTGGGTGAAACACCAAGCATGCACATTGGTACATTTCTTTGGCATTTTGAGACACTATTTCTCCCCATGTCTCAAACCCAAAGAAACCATGCTAAAACCGTTTCTCCTGGCTTTTGCTTATAAATTTGGATTACATTTAATAACTCGGCTTGGGTATAACTCCGCAGCTCAACCCATTGTTGTGGCGCTCCCCCAGTGTACTGTCCCTTTTTCTCAATAATTGGATGTGCCTCCACTGATGGGAAATTTACTATTTCAAAATCACTATCACCTTCCCATTTCTCGGGGTCAAACTTTGCCTTACACAGCAAAGCACAAACCAGGGGCCTTGAGGGCGGACGGCGTAATTTTTTTCCCATTTCGTTGTCTATGCTGTTGAATTATTCGACTGGCTAGAGCCACTGAATTAGATTTCCATTATTCAACTTTCTCTCCTACTATAACAATTGCCATATCTGCAATCTCCAAGGCATCTCTATCCAATCTTTGTGTATGCATCTGTTCTTTACATTGCTCTTCTAACTCTAAGACTTTTTCTTTTAGTTTCTCTATGTCTCTATTTAACTCCTGAATTGCCTCAAAGAGCAGCCATTTGGCCACTCCCACCCCTTCCTTCACCTTTTTCCACTTATCATCCAATTTTAGCTCTGATAAAGCTCTAGCTGGACTATCAGGGTCTGCCTTAGGTCTTTCTTGCAAAAGTTTTGGGGAAGGAGGGGGTGAAACTTGACTTAATAACTTAGCAAGAGGATCCCATTTCCCAAACAATGCTGGCACCATAGTACCAAGACCCAACTTATTTTGGGTACCTGACACAATATCCTTCTTGCCTATGCCTATATGTTTTAAAGGAAAAAAAACATTGGTTATTGTTTTGACATTTCCACTGCAAACCTCAAACCCTGCTCGCTGTGCCAAATTGAACTAGTCAGTTACTTTAAAGTTTGAGGTTAATACAGAATTAGAAATCACACAAGACACCAAGGCTCAAACTTAACAATTTATTAAACAAAAACTTACTATATAAACAAAAAAACTAATAAATCATGTACTTACAAGCATATGCATAAACAAAATCATCTTTGCCACTGATAGGGAGACTTCAATCCTATTCAGTGCAACTATCTGTTCAGTCAAGGCAGTGCCGACACTGGCAAAATGGCTCTATGCTCGGTTCAGGCTGATACTGTGATCAAATCCGGATGATGATGATCATTTCCATTTTTGCCTTTGAGCTTTTTATAGTCTTAAACAAGCAACAGGGCCAATAGGTTCAACTAATGACATATTGATCACAAGCTCATCATGAGTTGATGGAATATTTTAGAAAATTACAGATCATTTCCTAAGTTGTCAACAAGTTACTGTTTGTCGTTTTTGCATTTAAGTTACCTGTAACACATTGCATTTAAGTTAGATGGCACTTGCTCACTAAAGCAATTATATAAGTCAGCTCTAAAAAATTAAAAGCACTACACCCTCACAAACTCCCCTTGAGTACCTTGTTCCCCATTGGCCTTTTTTTCAATTATAAAGGAATTCCGAATACTATTCTAGCATGTCCAAAGGCCAGTTGTCAATCTCCTCTCCGGTCCAGCTGGTGAATCTGGGAATCTTGAGGCAATGTTACAACTGCCTCATGTACACAGACAACCCTCTCCTCCTCCCAACAAATTCCAACACATGTGAGAGATGCAACCATATAGCCAAACTGGAGGCTAAGCTCTCTCAACTCAGTACTGGCATAACCAGTCAGGAGGAGAAGGAAACCACACTCACTACAATTCCAGTCCAACACTGACCTACCACGACAACAAACCAAACACATAAACACACAAAATCATACTCGGAGGCTCTAAATAAAAATCTGCCTAAGCAGCAGAGACCTCCAAAGCAGACACCCAAGCAACCGCTACCCCAAAACAAAACACGTGCAACACATAGCTCACAAAGCCAGTGTGTCGAACAGTCACAGTCCTTAAGGATAAACAACACACCTGATACACTTGTAATAGGTGACGCTATCGTCAGCACACTGACGTTCCACTCACCAGGCTGAACAAGGAGAAGGTCATGGTGAGCTGCCTGTCTGGCGCTAGGATCCGCCACATAACACAAGCACTCAGGTCACTCCAAGGCAAGTACAAATATGACTCAGTCATTGCCCATGCTGGTGTGAATGACCTGAGACTTACCTCCCTGGACTACATGAAAAGAGACATAGAGGAGCTCTCTGAGCATGTAGCCCAGGCCGGTATAACCCTGACCTTGAGTAGCATCTTACCCTCACCAAGAATGATGCCATAATATGAAGACAAGATTATCAATTTCAACAATTCGCTTAAGTGTTGTTGTCATTCAAAGGGGATCCAATGCCTGTCAGCCTGGGATGACATGCTCGACAAGCCACGATGCTTTGCTAGGGACGGCTTGCACCTGTCACCCCTGGGCTTTCGGATATTGGCAAAGGCTCTTGCTACCCCCATAGTGCCTTTTTTAGGCAAGGCTCAAAAGACAAACCCACCTCCACAGGTATCACAAGGGATAAGAAACTAAGAGTAATGCTACTCAACGCCAGAAGTCTAAACCTCAAGATGCACGCACTCGAAACTCTCCTTAGCATAGAGAACATTGATATCTGTGCAGTAACAGAAACCTGGTTCAAGGCTCCCGAGAGCCCCCCAGCACTACCAGGTTATACCTCATACCATGCTTTTCGGCCCCAAAATTTGGACCGAACCACAAAAGGAGGGGGAGTATCAATATTCGTCAAAGATACCCACACCTCCAGGTTGGTGGCACAGCACGAAGCATCAGAGACTATCCATGTGCAGCTAACTGTGGGTAAAACTGCCTTCCAGTTTATAGCCTGCTACAGACCACCCTCCCAAACACAGGAACCCCACTCGGCCTTCCTGAGAATACTGGAAAATATGAAGGTCTCTCCAAACACCATTATATTGGGCGACTTCAACTACCCAAACATAGACTGGGAGCATTACTCTAGCTCCAACACCTAGCCCAAAGGTTCCTAGAATTTATAAACTCAAATGCTATGGAACAACTTGTTACCACTCCCACAAGAGCGGAAAACATACTGGACTTGATCATCACCAACATGGGGACACTATGCTCCAGACCAGAAGTGTATCCCTCACTGGTAAGATCAGACCATAAACTAATCTCACTGGATATTCACATCCCGACCCCACCCCCTGCCCAGAAAACCACAGTGAAAAACTTCTCTAAAGCAAATTTCACACGCCTCAAAACCGAGGTGAAATCCTTCAAAGCCCCCGGGCCTGTGGAAAATACGGCCCAGACCGCAGAATCCTTTATCAACGCATTCTATGAACACCTTCAGGAATGCATGGATCATGCAATCCCAAATATAACCAAGACCCAGTCCTCCAAAGGCAGACGTCCTGTCTGGTGGACCCCAGCCATAAACAAACTATACAATAGAAGGAGGAAGCTACTACATGATAGAGCAAAATCCCAAAAAGGGAAGGCATCTCTGATCATTATTATCAAAAAACTACGGGCACTCATAAAATCGTCTAAGGCCAGCTTTGAGAGAAAAATTGCACAGGACACTAAGGATAATCACAAGGTTTTCTTTAGTTATGTTAGGAACCTGGGTGGGAATTCCCAGATATGCTCAGAATTAGTCCAAAATGACAAAAAATACACTGAACCCACAGACATTGCCAACATGCTAGCTGACAGGTTCAGCGCAAACTTCTCCCCCCCCTCCCCACCAAAAGGGCAAATATCTATCCCAACAGAGTGTTGCCTCCCTGACATCTCAGATGCTCAGGTAAGAGCCGCCCTCTCCAAAGCAAAAAACACAGCATCAATGGGACCAGATGGTGTCCCGGGCTGCGTCCTACATGAACACCAAGAAGAGCTAAACCCAAACATAAAACTACTGTTCAATCTTAGCCTTACTACAGGATATGTACCCAAAGAGTGGCATACAGCAACAGTGGTCCCTCTTCACAAAGGTGGTGCCTCAACGGATCCTGGAAACTATCGCCCCATAAGCCTGACTAGCTTAGTCAGCAAAGCTATGGAAAGGATCATCATGGACCTCATAAATAAAGATATTGGGGACGTACAGACACTGGATCCTACCCAGTTTGGCTTTGTTAAGGGCAGATCCTGCCTCTTAAACCTGGTTGATTTCTTTGAAACAGTCACCAAGGCCATTGACGCGGGGAAGGTGGTCCACACAGCCTACCTGGACCTCGCAAAAGCCTTCGATGCAATACCCCACTCGGGCATTATAGACAAGCTCACCAGCTTAAATATAAACCCCTATGTCACTAGATGGGTTGCAAATTGGCTCAAGGACAGAACCCACATGGTTAGAATTGCTGGAGCCATGTCAGACTCCAAACCAGTTACAAGTGGTGTCCCACAAGGCTCAATTCTGGGACCTCTCTTGTTCGGTATATATTTCTCGGCGGTACAGGCCAACACGGAAGGACTGTGGCTGACTAAGTTCGCAGATGACTGCAAACTGGGCACCATAATCAACTCTCCAGCCGACACAAGCATCCTCCAAAAGGGCCTCATAGAAACAGACAACTGGTGCCAGAGCCATGGCCTCAAGCTAAACACCAAAAAGTGTATAGTCATCCCTTTGGCAAAAACAGTGCCCACAAATTACCACATAGGTGGTAATCCATTAAGTACAGAAGAAGTCATTAGGGACCTGGGGACCCAAGTTGATAGCAATCTCTCATTTGACAACCACGTGGTCAAAGTGGTTAGAAAAACATTTTATATAGCCCACCTAATCATGAAGGGATTCACATCTAGATCAGGGGAGGTCATCGTGCCTCTTTACTCATCCCTCATCAGGCCCATAATTGAGTACAATGCCCCTTTTGGGATGTACCTTAACAGACACCTGCAGCAACTGGAAAGACCCCAAAAGTACCTCACCTAGAGGATCAAAGGGCTCAAACAGATGCCATATGCTGCCCGGTTAAAGAAACTCCAGCTCTACTCAGTGGCATACCACCTGCTCAGAGGCAATCTGTGCCTGACGTATAAAGCCATGTCCAACCCGGAATTAATGGACATGCTGCACCTCAGAAAATCCAAATCCCATCGAGCTACGCACTCGAGAGACTTGAACCTCAGCACTGAAATAAATAGGACATGCTGGAGGGACAGATTCATAACCCAGAGGCTCCCTTCACTCTGGAATAAAATCCCAGTCCAGGTTAGGCAGAGTCCCACATTGACTCTTTTCAAGAGGAATCTTGATGAGTGGATGGGAGATCATAGGTTTACCCCGGCTATCACTTCTGTGTCACTGTTAGACAGAGGCACAGTATACTAACCTCAAAAAAAGGCATAGCAAAATTAATTTAAAATGGGTGGTGAAAGCCAAACACACTCTGGCTAGGCTTATAAATGCCCTAGGGCAGATAGCCTAGTATGAACCTATGAACCTATGAACAAGTCTTGTAATGTCTGGTCTTATGCCTTACTTCCCTTTTCTGAAGAAAAGTTAGCCCACAAAACTTGTGATATAGTTCCTCCTTGAAATCCCCATATTCTGGTAAACATATTTTAAGCTGATAAACAACTTACAGGTCAACAAAAGTTCAGTTATACCAGTAATCAGTGAGTAAGGCCTTCTCTTAAGCATATAATATTGTTACAATATTAGCAGCATATAGTATTGTAGCAGCATGTCAGATCAAGCAATAATTATACACAGTGGTACGTAGCTCGTGGCATTACAAAAACCAGGTAGACTGTGTGGATCCATCACAATGTTCAACTGTGTGTGCTTGCTATAAGTAAATAGTGTAAGTGAATGGGTTATTATCATTCATATATACATCTACATGTAGATTTACGCTCAGGGTAAGGGAGTGGAAAGGATATTTTGGTTTACAGGCAAGGGAGCTTTGGGGATAGGTAGTGGGAGGGGAATCCAACAGTTAGGGAACAATCAGCGAATTTAAGGTTAAGTAGTGGGAGGTGATTCTTCAGTTAGAAAGTGTTCAGAGGGTTTAGGTTTAGGGAGCAGGAGGAGAGGATTATGACTAGAATGTGACAGGGAAGTTTAGGTTTAGGAAGCAGAAGAGGAATTTTAACCTTATGGAAAGGCTGGAGAGTTTAAGTTTAGGGATCAGCAGGGCGGCATGAGGGTTAAAGTCAAGGTTTTCAGAGGACTATGAAGTTGAGAAGGACTGAGTTGTATGAGGGTCATATATGTTGGGAGGTCTGTATCAATGAAGATAGGGGATTTGAAAATGTAGGTTATGCAATATTTTTAGTTGTTTTTGTTGGGATGGGATTTGAGGAAAATTTCATCAAAGTTAGTGGGTTTTGGTTAAATGATTGGAATCTATTTTATTTTATTCCTGTCATTATCTCTCTTGCTATGATCTAAAGGAATGCATCACATTTTACTAAAACACCCTTTATGCAGAATAGGTATTTGCTTTTACTTGTTTTGTATCATATGTTTTATTTGTTAGTGTGTTGTTACTTTTGCTGACCTCATGTTGCTTGACATACTTATCCTTTGTTCCACAAGATTACATTAATCACTGGCTTGTTTATCAAAGTTCATTTTATATTGGGATGCAGGTTGTTAGTCTGTTTGTTTTAGATTCTTTGTGTGGGTTACTCTTAACATGAAGTACATTTGAGGCACTCTGCACTCTCTTGGATTAAACTGAATTTGTTTCTGCAGCTTCAGATTTTTCAGTAATTTGGTCTATGATTTCCTGGTCAGATCTTCAATACAGTTCTGTTCAGATGTTTCTGTGATTTATGAACATCTGAATTGTTTTTCTGTTCTCAGTATTATTCAACTGTTCCAGCTTTAACATGTTAGTTTAAGTGTCTTCCTTCTGTTTAATTGATTCTTTTTTTCTTTTTCTGCCTTGTTCTAGCAGTATGTTGATGAATGGGTGGGCAGATGTTATTTTCCTGTGCTGTTTGCTGTCTCCGATATCTTCTTTGGGCCTTATTTATAGCTTGCTTATGATTACACTTAGTGGTAGCTCAATAATATGACATATAGTACATGTCACATTGCAGTTGATAAATGGGGCATAACTACTGAAGTATCTAGTCAGGAAATGAGCATAGCTGTGCAATTACAGAACAAAGACACATAATTGCCCAGTCTGTTCAGGTGTTATTGTCTGATCAACTGAACCAAATGCACTTTCCTCCAGAAGGTTACTGCAAGGTGATCAGGAGGTTCATAGGTAGGTACTAGGCTATCGCCCCTAGGGCCTATACAAGCCTAGCCAAAAAGGTACCCTGGCTTTCGCAACACAAGAAAATTATTTTCCTGTACCCCTGTCAAGCAGAGCCACAGAAGTGATCCCCGGGGTGAATTTCCTATTTCCCATCCAATCATCAAGATTTTTCTTGAAGAGTGCTAATGAGGAGCTTTGTTTGATATAGATATGTAGCTTATTCCAGAGTATGGGAAGTCTCTGGGACAGGAATCTATCCCTCCAGCATGTTCTGTTTATTGTTGTGACAAGGTTTAGGTCCCTAAAGCATGTAGCTCGGAGGGACTGGGATTTCTTTAAGTGGAGCATATCCAACAGCTCTGGGTTTGACATAGCTTTGTATGTTAGGTAGAGATTGCCTCTGAGTAGGCGATATGCAACAGAGTAAAGCTGGAGTTTTTTTAGATGATCTGCGTAGGGCATCTGTTTGAGGTCGGTAATCCTCTTTGTGAGGTATTTCTCTGGCCTTTCCAGTTATTGTAGATGTTTTGTGAGGTACATACCAACAGGGGTGAAGTACTCTATAATAGGTCTAATGAGTGACGAGTAGAGGGGAACAATGACCTCTTTTTTTCCTGGATGAGAAACATTTTGTGATGAGGTGTGCCACGTAGAAGGATTTCCTGACTACTGTGGCGATGTGATTATCAAAGGAGAGACTATTGTCCACCTGTGTCCCAAGGTCTCTTATCACACTTTTGGTGTTAAGTAGACTACCACCTATGTGGTAGCTCATGGGTACAGAGTTTTTACCAAAAGGAATGACAATGCACTTTTTGACATTGAGCTTGAGGCCATGGCTTTGACACCAGGCATCTGTCTCAGTGAGGCCATTTTGTAGGATGTCCACATTGTTAGGAGTTTCAATTATGGCTCCTAGTTTGCAGACATCTGTGAACTTCATTAGCCAAAGACCTTCTGTGTTAGCCTGTACTTCAGAAAAGTATATTCTAAACAGGAGAGGACCCAGGACTGAACCCTGTGTTCTGTTACTTTTACAGTGTGGGTTCTGTCAGTGAGCCATTTGGCAACCCATCTTGTGACATAGGGATTTATACCTAGTTTAGTGAGTTTATCTATAATTCCAGAGTGGGGGATGGTGTCAAAAGCCTTGGCAAGATCTAGATAGGCTGTGTTAACCACCTTACCCTCGTCTATGGCTTTGGTGACTGCTTCAAAGAAGTCAATCAGGTTTAGGAGACATGATCTGCCTTTCACAAACCCGAACTGGGAGGGGTCCAGAGTTTGAAGATTACCAGTGTCTTTGTTTATAAGTTCCACAATGATAAATTCCATAACCTTGCAGACCAGGCTCGTTTGGCTAATGGGGCAGTAGTTCTCAGGGTCCGTGGTGGCACCCTCTTTGTGGACTGCGATAACCATCACTGTGTGCCATTCAGTGGGCACAAAGCCTGAGGTGAGGCTATGATTGAACATGGTGCTTAGGTGGGGTGGCAGTTCATTCTGAAGTCCATGTAGAACGCAGCCTGGGATGTTGTCAGGTCCCATGGATGCTGTGTTCTTGGCGTTGGAGAGTGTGGCTTTTACCTGTGCAGCCATGATTACAGAAACTTTGCATTCTTCTGGTATAGAAATCGGACGTTTAGGGGGTGAGGGTGGGTTAAAGTTAGCACTGAACCTATCTGCCAGGATGTGGGCAATATCAGTTGGTTCTGTATATTTAGTGCCGTTGTGCTGTAACTCAGAGCAGATCTGAGTGTTGCCATTGAGATTCTTGACATAGCTATAGAATGCTTTGTGGTTGTCTATAGAATCAGTGTCAATTTTGTTTTCATAACTAGCTTTGGAGGATTTTATGAGGGAATCTCAGCTTCTAACTGAGGCCGACCATTAAGTTCTTCCAGTCATGGGCTTTTACTCTTTTTTGCAACAATTTCTTTCTTCTGTTGTAGAGTTTGTTTATGGCAGGTGACCACCAGATTGGCTTCCTTTTTTGGAGGATAGCATCTTGGTTCTGTTAAGGATAGCATGATCCATGCACGCATGTAAGTGCTTATAAAGTGCATTTGTGTAGGATTCAGCAGTCATACCTCTATTGTCCGTCTGCATGGGTGTCGTGAAGTTTGCCACTTCTGTGTTAAGAAGCATGAAGTTGGCTTTGGAGAAATTTTTTATGGTGGTTTCCCTAATGGGGGGTGGGAGCGAGATGTGGATGTCTAGGCTGATTAGCTTGTGGTCGGATCTGACCAACGAGGAATTGACCTCTGGTGTGGGACACTGGTCACCCATGTTGGTAATGACTAGGTCTAGGATATTGCTGCCTCTGATGGGGGTGTGAATAAGTTGATCCAAGGTGATGGAATTTAGGAATTCCAGAAAACATTGAGAAAAAGAGTTGGAACATAGGTTCATAGGTTTATAGGTAGATACTAGGCTATCTGCCCTAGGGCATTTATAAGCCTAGCCAGAGTGTATTTGCCTTCCGCCTCCCTATTAGATTAGCCTACTGTGGCTCTGTAAAGTAGGTCACAGAAGGTACCCCTTTAAGATTAGTTTACTGTGCCTCTGTCTAGCAGGGACACAGGAGATATCCCAGGGGTGAATTTGCGATTTCCCTTCCACGCGTCCAAATTTCGCTTGAAGAGGGTCAGCGAGGGGCTATGTCTAACATGAACTGGGATTCTATTCCAGAATGAGGGGAGCCTCTGGGAAATTAATCTGTCCCTCCTATTTATTTTTGTGCTGAGGTTTAGGTCCCTGGAGCGTGTAGCTCTAAGGGACTTGGATTTTTTGAAGTGGAGCATGTCCATTAATTCTGGGTTTGACATGGCTTTATACATCAGGCATAGATCACCTCTGAGTAGGCGGTAAGCAACTGAGTAGAGCTGGAGTTTCTTTAGTCGAGCTGCATAGGACATCTGTTTGTAGTCCATGATCCTCTTGGTGAGGTACTTTTGGGGTCTCTGCAGTTGCTGCAGGTGTCGGGTAAGGTACATCCCAAAAGGGGCATTGTATTCAATTATGGGCCTGATGAGTGACGAGTAGAGGGGCACAATGACCTCTCTTGATCTAGATGCGAACCCTTTCGTGATAAGGTGGGCTATATAGAAGGTCTTTCTAACCACTTTGGCAACATGATTAGCAAAGGAGAGATTGCTATCTATGTTGGTCCCCAAATCTCTAATTACTTCTTCCGTACTTAATGGATTAGCACCTATGTGGTAATTTGTGGGCACCTTGTTTTTCCCAAAGGGGATGACTATGCACTTTTTAGCATTTAGCTTGAGGCCGTGGCTCTGGCACCAAGCATCCGTCTCTGTGAGACCCTTTTGGAGGATGCTTGTGTCAGCTGGAGATTCGATTATGGTCCCCAGTTTGCAGTCATCTGCGAACTTTGTCAGCCATAATCCCCCCATGTTAGCCTGAACCTCAGAGAAGTATATACCGAACAAGAGAGATCCCAGAACTGAGCCCTGTGGGACACCACTTGTAACTGGTTTGGATTTGGACATGGCACCTGCGATTCTGACCATGTGGGTTCTATCTCTGAGCCAGTTTGCAACCCATCTTGTAATATAGGGGTTGATATTTAAGCTGGTAAGCTTATTTATGATGCCCGAGTGGGGTATTGTGTCGAAGGCTTTTGCGAGGTCCAGGTAGGCTGTGTGGACTACCTTGCCCTCATCTATGGCTTTGGAAACTGTTTCAAAGAAATCAACTAGGTTTAAGAGGCAAGATCTGCCCTTAACAAAGCCAAATTGGGTAGGGTCCAGTGTCTGGAGGCTCTCAATGTCTTTGTTTATGAGTTCCATGATAATACGCTCCATAGCTTTACAGACCAGACTAGTCAAGCTTACAGGGCGATAGTTTCCGGGGTCTGTTGTGGCACCACCTTTGTGGAGTGGGACCACTGTAGCTGTATGCCATTCTTTGGGTACATATCCTGTAGTAAGGCTAAGTTTGAACAGTGACTTAATGTGAGGGTACAGTTCTTCTTGGAGCTCGTGTAAGACACAGCCTGGAACACCATCCGGTCCCATAGATGCTGTGTTTTTTGCTTTGGAGAGGGCAGCTTTCACCTGTGCATCTGTGATGTCAGGGAGGTTACATTCAGTTGGGATAGGCATTTGCTCCTTTGAGGGGGAAGGGGGGTAGAAGTTTGCACTGAATCTGTCTGCCAGGATGTTGGCTATGTCTGCAGGTTCGGTATATTTTGTACCGTTATGAAACAATTCAGAACATATCTGGGAGTTTCTGCCCATGTTCCAGACATAACTAAAGAAGGCCTTGTGTTTATCTTTAGTGTCTAGGGCAATTTTTCTTTCGAAACTGGCCTTTGATGATTTTATGAGGGATCGAAGTTTCTTGCTAATACTGATCAGAGATGCCTTCCCTTGTTGGGATTTTGCTCTGTCATGTAGTAGCTTCCTCCTTTTGTTGTATAGCTTATTTATTTATTTAAGTAGTTTTCCCATTTAATGGTGGGGTAGTTGAAATCACCCATTATTAGGGTGTTGGGTTGTACCCTAATATTTTCCAGTGTATCAAGAAATGAGGAGTGGGAATCCTGGGGCATGGTGGGGATCTCTTTCAAGTTACAAATTGGACTGTGGTCTTGCCCAGTTAGTTGCAAGTGGATAATCTCAGATGCATTACGCTGAGCAACTAGCCTGGAGGTGTGGATATCCTTAATGAATATGGACACACCTCCACCATTAGTGTTTTGGTCCAGATTAGGTGGGTTTTCCTAACTTTGAAATGCACAGACCTCAGAGCTGATTATATAAAAAAAAAACATTCCGCAGGGCTTCCCCTGCATAGGAAGCTTGTGAGGGTTTGATCCCAACAAGAAAACACAAACGAAAGTAAAAAAAAAAATAAATGCATTTTTTCACGAAAGCCATTTCTTGCAGATATCAAAGCGTCACAAACTTACTATGCAGTGATAGCACCATAGGAAGGGCTTAATATATGCAGCAGTATTGTGCAATACTTTCTAGTTCAGATAATGAATGTCTTTTTGCATGGACATAAATATATCTTTTGGCAGAATGAGTATCTTAATTCATTTGTTTGAGTTTGGAAGTGGTATAAACTGCTAGTTTCTTGAACACAGAGTAAAATATCACAAGATTTTAGGAGTATGATTTGAACTTAAAACCACTGTTACCTTTGCCTAAACTAGTACTGTTTTCATAATCTCAGCATTTATGGTGCCTGGTAGTAAATTTTAATGAGATTACATAGCAATCTAGAAAAAAAAAAGATTTTTACATAAAAGACTTAAAAGTAACATTTTAAAAAGTTTTAGATGTTGAAAATTGTACGTTTCAGACACTGAGGTAATATTGCTTCTACATGATCTAAGAAAATGACTATATAAATTATGTAGCTATAAAGCATTTTACAAAAAACTGAAAACAAGGAATCACAAATAGTTTGTCACTTAGGAATATATACATTTTTCCTTAAAACATTCAGTAGCTACATAGATCTGGGTTTCATTGCGGTTAACAAATTCATTGCCAAGAATATCAAGCCTTGTCTCTTAAAATATGTTATTGCATAAATTGCCTTTTTCATCATAATTTAAGTATTTCAAATGCTATTACATGCATTGCCTTTTTTATCATAATTTAACTATTTCAATATTTCAGTTCAAAATGATTTAGCATTAAGCATTAAGGAAAATGGTGTATGCCAACTTTGTGACTGACGGATAAAGCCCTGCCTGAAGTGCAGACCATCCAGGTTGGAGGAGAAGCTTGAGAGCCTGTAGAACCTGGCTTTGAAGTGTTGAGAGTAAGTGGCCAATACCAGCTGATGTATAAGCTCCAGCTTGCCACTTGGATTATACCAGTTGGAGCACTGGACACTGCATTGATGGAGCATGTGCTGCTACTGAGCAGAGCACATACCTCCTGATCTGACATGTGAATGTATGCTCCAGGAAAGGCAGTATGCCTCACTGCTCAGATCAGAGAGACACTGAGAGATATAGCAGTATTTTATTTATTTCTTAAATGTATTTATTTATCCTCTGTTGACTAGATTAGTCCCACTAGGCTAATAGCCTTTCTTCATGGGAGACCTGAGGTAGTATTTACACTATTAGGGAAAATTTGGCTCGGGCTTCGGGGAACTTTTACTACTGTTTGGAGCTGTTAGAAGTATCAGAAGGCTCTTACAGCAGCAAGTATGGGGCCTAAGGGAAGCGGCAGCATAGAGGTGGAGAGAAAAGCTATGGAGAGTTTAGAAGTGGAAAATGAGAGTTTGGAGAAGAAAAATGTTTGATATGGACTAATCACAATGTAGAGAAAGATTCCTGTGTGGTTGGTGATAGAAATGAACAGTATTTAGCTGTCTCAAAGGAGAAAGAAGTAAACAAATCTGTTGGAGTAGTGTAGATAACAGAACTGTTATCAGGAGGGTGTGTGGGTGATGTTCGGCTGAATCCAAGTGACAGTTCTACTGTTTCATGAGGTGAGCTGGCAGATAACATTTTTGGAAGTGCTGAGGACAGAGCTGGATCATAGTTAAATGGGGCCCTAGGCAGTGTAATGCATCAGGACCCCCATCTTCAGCCCCAAAACAGCCCCAAACAGCAGCCCCCCAGCCCCACCACAGCCATTCCAGTGTCCCATTGCTTGGCTGTTTCTCCCCATTTACCATAAACACTGTTCAGCCCTGTCAGTGTGCATACTATTTTCTTCGGTATTTCTACAATGATTACCGAAATTAGGAATTCATTTAAAACTTTGATTTCAAATTTTATAGCCCAAATATTGATAGCCATTTGCTAAATAAAACAATGCAGTCTCACAATGAAAACAAGCTTAGTATGAGTGATCGTAAACTTCTCTACTCTTGAAACTCATTCATTCAAACGGCATTGAAACCCACATTCAAAGAAAATGCATCTGACCAGGGGCAGATTAAGTTTACCTTTGGGCTGTTTTCAAGCCATAGGCCCCTTCTAAACATTTTTATGACCATGCATGTGTTTTTTGACTCACCTTCCTGATTGTATTAAATCATATTCCTTGTATAATACAGCATCACTTGTTAATGTGTGTTTTAAATTTGTAGTTTTAAACATTTGTCCCGTAATGAAAAAAATGCCCAATTCAGAACATTTCAACCATAAAAGGCCACTCAAACTTCTGTCATTACAAATCACCAATACTGGTAAATATGCACAATATCTGCAGAAGTAAAAGTCATCTGAATAATTCCACATTAAAGGGATCTGTAAATAATGAAGAGGTTGCTGTTGGCAAACATCTTTATATTTCAATACTTCATATATAAATTCAATATCTGCTACCCTTGAGGAATAAATTGACTAATTTATTAAATAATTATTTTTTATGGGCTGAAAGCGCTACACCAGTGGATTAAAGTTCATTTTTTGTGATATAGTGCTCCATTATCACTTGTGGTTTTATTTTTAATTTATAGTAAAGAAAAAAAAAATGGTAAGTTGGTAATACTGCAGTGGTGAATGGTTGGCAAACTGACAACAGGTTCATAGTTAACATGCATCTCATCTGAAGGAGGGCAAACTCAGGACTACAGCAATCCTACCACCCTTTAAAGTGCACCACAGTATCATCAACCCATCTACAAGATGTGAGAGTAGAACCCACAACTTTCTGCTACAAAATGAAGTATTCTATATGCTGTGATGGAAACATTGCTTTCAAATTCTGTAGAACAAAAACCGATGGCCATTGAAAATGCACTGAAACTCATAATCCTTGAAAATTCACCACTGATGAGCAGCATACCCCTCAATCTCTTAGCACAAGAAATCTGGACAAGGACAAAAATGGGGGCAGATTTTAAATATTAATCCTAAAAACTTAGAAAGTTATTAAAGTAAAAGATTTTGTGTTATTATGCATTTTCTGAATGATATGAAGTCTGAAATTCAAATATCTGTCATTATTAAGTGGCTTCAGACCTGAATGATTTATGAGAAAACCTCAGATTTTATGAGGAACAGATCAAAAATGTGAGTCAAAAATCTGGACATTCCATAAAAATCTGGACAGTTGAAAAGTATGGTGAGCAGTCGGGTAGTTGGTGTAGAGGATTCAGGCTCTTGTCTCCTGTAACCAAGGTACAGGTTTTGAGACTAAGCAAGTCAATTAACTTGTTATCCATTATTTAACATGTCATCCCTAACTAGGGTACTACACACAAACACAAACCTACTGAAGGGAGGAATGGCTTGTCTTGTCTATTGCATGGCAAGGTGGAAGTTCTCCATGTTCAAGATCCTGCCCATAAAATCAGCAACAGGTTTTAATGTTTAAATCTGCGCATGTATCATAGTAAAGACACATGCACAAACACAGAAATTGCACAGATGCACTGTGTCCCTAAGGAGTAAATGTAATGTAGTTATTGTTTTGTTAAAAACAGTGGCAGCCCCCAGGCCAGACTGCCCTAGGCACTGGCTGGGTCACCTTTTGCTGCAATCAGCTCTGGCTAAGGATGGCAATATAGAGAAGGTGCCATGTGTTGTTGAAGTTGAGAATGCAGCTGTTAGACCAAATCAAGCACTGACAGAAAGAAAAAGAGGCAAACAGACAACAAATGAGTCTAGTTTTGTGAAAGCAGAAAACACAGAAATTATACCATGACCCCCCCCAAAACGTGCACGCTGATTGGCCAGCGTGCACATTGTAAATCGAGTTATACTAATGGAAAAAGGTCCGGTCGCCCGGACTTTTTTCCATTAGTATAACTTTACTTTTAAAACACTGTCTCGCTATGTTAAATGGGTTTAACATAGCGAGACAGCTTTAAAATAAGCAACGGAGATCTCCGTTGCTTATTTTAAAGCTGTCTCGCTATGCTAAACCCATTTAACATAGCGAGACAGGTTTAAAAAAAAAGCAACGGAGAAAGCAAGATCTCCGTTGCTTTTCTATTCGCTATGTTAAATGGGTTTAACATAGCGAGACAGTTTTAAAATAACCAGCGGACATCTCCGTTGCTTATTTTAAAGCTGTCTCACTATGTTAAACCCATTTAACATAGCGAAACAGTAAAAAAAGCAACGGAGATCTTGCTTTCTCCGTTGCTTTTGCCCAACTTTGATGTACTGCGCAGGCGCCGCAGTACATCAGAACTGCCGCGGATGCCAGACATCTGCGGAAGGGCAGTAAACAGGCATTATACTATGCCATTATTTAAGAAAAGTAATAGTTTCTTTTCTTAAATAATGTCATGGTATAATAGCAATAACCCACTTCTGGGTGTGGGTAATGCTGTATTTACCCACGGTTGGCTTTGTTTGGTCCCTCGGGCTTCGCCCTCGGGACCAAACCATGCCAACCATGGGTAAATCCATTATTACCCACACCCAGGCGTGGGTTATTGCTATATTAAACCATAAGCAGCAATGAAGCAGGCAAAAAAGGTGAGCACCAATAAACTCTAATAAAACTGTTTTTAAAAGAAGAGGACAAATGTGAGCATAAAAACAAAAAAAATGATTATGTAATATACAATCTATCAAGTGATCTTGGCTTTAAAGCTCAAGGAATCTGGTCTTTTATACATACATGTTCAGAGACGTTTTGTGACTTAATATCTGAAACTGATGGGCTGATGACAAACTTACTGGAAGTGTGTAACAAAAATAAGGACATTTATTAATTATACAATTGTTTGTTTTCTGGTAGTAACTTAAATATTAAAAAATTGTTACTTTGCAGTTTAGAACTGATGAACTGAAAGAAGATGTTCAAATGCATACAGTGTCTTGTGTGGGGAAACTGTTGATAACAATGTGAAAGTTAGAGATGACAGAAACTTATGGGAGGGTGAAGGTTGAAAGCTGTTTTGACATGTGAAACAAACGTGAAACACTTGCTAAGTGTTACATTTGTAGTGAGATAAAGAGAGACATTAAGATATGATTGTCAGCCTATACCATGTTATTTTGTGAGGACTTTTTTCATTTAATTAATGATTATAACAAGAAACAATGTAACCAGTGTAGTGCGAAAGGACATGCAGCAAGAAGGTGTGTAACTGAATGCAGGTTGTGTAAAAATAGCAACACTTTTGGATGGAGTGTCAAGACCAAAGATTGAAAGGATTGAATCATGAAAACAAAGTGGAAAGGAAAGAAAACACACAATAGGAAAGACAAAAAGAGGCTATGGCAGAAGATGAACTAGGTAAAGAAGAGTAGAAGAAGAAAAATATGGAAGGGAAAAAAGGAGCAGAGAGACAGTATACAGGAAGAAAGGTCTAGAGAAAGGACTGACATTTGTAATTTTTGGAGGTTCTAACCAGTGAAAAATCTGATTCTGAGGATCACTGATTATTTGTACATGAACCCCAGAAAAAATAAGAATATGACAAATTAAAAATGTTTGCCACAAATGTAAAATAAACCCCTAACGACAACTTTTACTGTATGTTAAGTCAAAGTGAATAGTATTATTAATACTGCAAGAAGGATAGGGACAGCATAATGGTGTGCTAAATGTAATGTGGATGTTATTCTGTTAGAGGATGTAAGACTCCTGACAAGTGAAGAAGGACTGCAAACAGAACAATTATGCAATGGAAATATAACAAGGAACTTAAGAAGTGAAACAAAAACAGTGAAAATACAAGATGTAATATTGATAAAGATGGGAAGGTAAACTGCTGCAGATGTGAGGTGTAGAGAACATTTTTATAGAATTATAACACTGTCTGCATATATAGCAAGTAAGGAAAGAAAGAATCTGTTTAATCAAATATTACACTATGTGATTGTTTACAAGAAAATTATTACTGCAGGTGACTTTAATTGTGATTTAAGGAGAGACATAAAAAGAAAGTGAAAGATGCAAAAAATACAGGAAGTGATAAAATGCTGTAAATTAGCTGTGTTTATCAAAGGTCAGTGAACTTATAGAAGGGGAATACTTGGATCTGAACTTGAGTATGTTGTATTATCTTACGACTTGGAAGTAGCAGATGGTGATATATTTGTAACAGGTTTTTCAGGCCATTTAGTAGCAATATGGTTGGAAGAGGTAGAAGAAAGGGAGTATATTAAAATAACAAAGGGAATAAAAAGAATAAATGAGAAATTATGGATTGAAATTGGAGAGTGGAAATTATTGCACTTATGGAAGGATCATATAACTATGAAGGATTTTCATAAAAACTGGTCTTGGTGGTGGGTTGAACTCAAAAAGAAGTATAAAACATGGTTCATGCAGTGATAGATGTAAGAAATGAAGCAACAATTAAATATGGGAAAGTTTACAGAAATGTAATAAATAAGTTAGAAAATAAAGTGAGACAGTATTATGATATGGAAAATATATATATATATATATATATATATATATATATATATATATATATGGGTTACCTTCAGAACACCGACAGACCATTTAACTTGAAACCCATTTCACTGACAACTAGTAAATGCAGGAATTTAAGGCAAATAACAGGGATTTGTCCCCCACCCCAATATAGTGCGACCCTGGAGTTAGTATATATAGTTGGGGGGTGTGGGGTGCAAATCCCCCCACCTATTTTTGTATAAATACTGTAATTTTTGTGATATTGTCTTCTTTTAAACCAAGATAGGTAGGGGGCTTCACCCCCACACACCCCAATGTGGGGGGCTGTGCCCCCAACACCACCCCCTAACTATATAAACTAATTCCAGGTTCGCACTACATTGGGGAGGGGGACAAATCCCTGTTATTTGCCTTAAATTTCTGCAAGTAGTACTTGTCAGTGAAATGGTCTGTCAGTGAAATGGATTTCAATGAAATGGTCTGTCGATGTTCTGAAGGTAACCCACACATACATATATATATATATATATATATATATATATATATATATACATATATATATATATATATATATATATATATATATATATATATATAAAATGAGAAAAAATAAGGCACTACTGTTTAGGCAGAGGTGTATTATTTACAAGGAGGGGAGGAGGTATCTGCATACTCCAGTAAAACTGTAAAGCAGGATATCAGTATAATGAGAGGAATAAAAAATGCCAAAGGAGAAGTAAAAAGAACATAAGAGCAGATAATGAGTATTAAAATGCATCATGTGGAAAATATGTAAGAGAATATAAGGATGCAAAATAAGACAGGCTAGAATTAAAGACATGTTCAGAACAAGTTAAGGAAGTATTTGAAAAGAAATTACTGTTATTGAATTGGATGAAGTACTTAAAAAAGTAAATATTGATTTGGTGTCAGGACCAAATGGTATAGGGAATGAAATGTACAAGAAATTAATGGATTGGCAAGGAGAGTATTTTGTAAATTTAGTGACTGAATGGTTGAAGGAAGGGTTTGCTTATAAAAGAGTTAAGTAGTGGGGTGTTACATTTATTTGGAAGAAAGATGAGAATAATGAAATAAAAGCCTGGTTACACATCACACTAAATAACACAGATTGTAGCATTTTTATGGGAATAATACAGAGAAATGGAAGGAAGAATGATGGATATTATGGAAGGAAGTATATATGGTATAAAAGGGAAGGGATGTCAATAATTGTTTAGGCTGTGAGAGAAATTGTGGATGATGTTATAAATAAAATAGAGGGTGTGAAACTTATGGTCAGTGAAAACAGCAAGGCATTTGACACAGTGGGACATGATGCTTTTATGGATGTTATGGAGAAGTATGAAACAGGTAATAGAATTAGGAGAGATGGCATGTTGGTATTTCAGAATAACAGAATGAAAGTGTTAGTGAACAAGTGGCTGAGTAAAGAAATATGCATGGTGTGGTATATGAGAAGAACGCTCAATGAGTAGAATGTTGTTTGCACTGGTAATATATGTGATTGTGAGTGAAGTAGCTTATAAAAGGAAATATCCAGCAAAAAGACATGATGAAACAATCACACAACCAAAGTACATCCGTTTATTTGAGTGGTGAGTGCTTTCATGCATATACTATGCACTACCAAAGTACATCCGTTTATTCAAGTGGTAAAAATGAAAGATGATAGATATGTGACCCAAACGGAGGTGGAGATACCAGTTGTTCTGACATATACAAACAATATAGCTGCAGTTGCTAAGAGCAAAATATGGATGAGGGAAATTTTAATTTGTCTGAATGGATATTTAAAGGAAATGGAAATTACACTGAATAAAGGTAAAAATAAGGGTTTGAGGGATATGGTGAAAATTGTGGGTGGAGTGCATTTTTCAATGAACAAAGTGCCTTTGCTAGGACTAAAATTTGAGAGAAATGAAGTAGTTATTAAGGAGTGGAGCATTTGATTAAAGAAATATGTCTTCTATTGAGGGTGTATAGATTAGTATGAAGGAAAAAAAGTACATGTGATGAATTTAGTATTGTGTGAAAAATAACATATATGTCAAATGTTTATATGATCCCAATAAAATATGAAAAAGAAATTGTGTAATTTGTATTTCCTTTCATATGCGGTTCAAGACCCAGTGAAGAAAGGTGTGTTGTATATGAGTAAAGATAATAAGGGTCTTGATGAGTATTAAAGTGAGTAAAAGAGGAGAATGGGAATTTAATAGTGAGAATGTTTACATTTAAGAACGAATCATTCAGGCTGATGATAACAATAAGAAAAAGAGAAAAAAAGATTATGTAAAGAAAAGAAATTAAAATTCATCAAGAAAAAATATTAACATTGAGAATAAAAAATGTTGATGTAGAGAAAGATAAAACATGATGCAACAATATTGTTATGTAAATCCATTTGAAAATTTATTAGAAGAATTGATCAAAGCCATGAAATCATGAAAAGGTGGTATACTGAGATATTAGACAACAAAGGTAGGTGTGCCATGTAAAAAGAAAGTTGAAAGAGAATGTGTATTATGTGGAGAGGAAGAGACAATAGAGCATGTTTATGAAATGTAAAGAAGTAGTGAAACTCCAGAAACAGTAGTGTGAAGAAATGTTTTGAGAATAGTAATGACACAAACAATACTGATATGAGATATGAATATGATTATGTATGGATGTTATAAGAATAAGAAGGAAGAATATGTGAAAAGGGTAGATAATAATGTATTTCATATAATGTGGTTTATTTGGAATGAAAGAGTGAATGAAATTTTGTTTAGAGGGAAATAGATTTTGGCAGCTTTTGAAAGGTGACATGGGACCTTTTACTTCCATCTGAGCCACCATCAACTCAAGCAGATGGGAGTTACTCTATATAAATATCAGGGCTATGGAGTACAGGAGGATGAAACCTTCCCCACAGACATGCATGTGTTTTATTTTTAGACTTATGTGTTACTGTATACAAGGTGGAGAGCTGTGAGGTTGATTTATTTTCCTGTATACCACATAATACAGTGCTTGAATAGTTTCAATAGGCATGTATAGTCTGCAATGACATTACAAATTGTGAGGTTAATTTATTGACAGAATTTATGGAATTGGTGTTGTACAATAATTACCTCTGTTTTGAGGGAGAATATTACAGACAAGTTACAGGAGTTGCAATTGGTGCAACTTGCATCCCTTTGTATGTGAACTTGATGCTCTGGTTTTGGGAACAGGAATTTGTTTTTAAATCTGCAAATACTATTTTTATAGAAACATATTCATGTTTTCTAGACAATGCATTTATTATTTGGAAGGAGACAGTGAAGCAATTGGAAGATTTTATTGCTTATGTGTATGGTACTACAGACTTTTTAAGGTTTATCTTTACCTATTCTAATAATAGCATTAATTACTTAGACATATCATTGATTAAGGATAGAAATAAAGAAAAATTTCCTTCTAAATTATACAGGAAACCAACATTTTCCAACAATTATTTACATTGTGCCAGTAATCATTCTTATTATCAGAAGAAGATCATTATAAAAGGCCAAATGGTTAGATTTCCTAGGGTAATTTCAGATGATGAAGACTTCTTGATTGAATTGCTTTATCTGATTAAGATGTGAAAAAATAGAGGATATCCCTCTAAGGTGCTTTTAGAAATTAAGGATGAGGTGTGTAAAAAGAAACTGGATCCATTTCACCGTATTTTGGTTATGGGCTTACAAGAAACTAATAGTACTTCCGAGAGTCTTAATATTAATTTTGACCTTACAATGTCATTAAGTATGATCATTAGCACTGATATTAAGAAGATTCTTGCTAGTAATTGGAGATTGATAGAATATGATGATAAAGTACATAAGATTTTGTTTTTAAAAGGTGTTTAACCTCAAAGAATAAATGGAAAGGGGCGAAATAATAATAATAATTTGGTTAATAGACATCCCCTTGTTTCCAAAAGTATGTTACAATGTGGAGCGTGTCAGCAGTGCAAATTTATACACATGAGGAACAACCTATTACTAAAAAGTAATACTAGGTTTTTTACATTAAAATCTAAATGTGATTGTAATTCTAGTGGAGTAGTTTACTTGGCTTATTGTGATTTCTAATACTTCTACATAGGTAAGACACAGTGGGCTCCGAAAAAATATTTATGAGCATTATTATGACATCAATAAATGTAATGAGAATGATGGACTATACAAACACAAATTACTTGTCTTTAAAAACATTTTTTTTTTTTTTTGTAATAGAACAAGTTACACCAAATCGAAGGGCAGTTGCATTTGAAAACAGGTTGGAATACCATAAGTTACCTTGGCAATTAAGATTAGAAGCCAGCAGCCAGTGGGGATTATCAAAATGGTGACAATATCCAGTGTTTTAAAATTATGAGCTTCTAACCCCTAACTCCCTTTTATATCACAAAGTCTGAGTTATTTTTAAGTTATTTATTAATGATTTTGGTCTTGGAATTGTTTTTTCTCTGAAAAGCACGTTAATGTTTTTTTTTTTAAAGAGTTCTTTCAGAGTTGCATTTTTATGATGTTTAACTTCTAATTTTGCTGAGCTTTTTATCTGTTGCTCATGTCATGTGATGGTTTTAATTTATTAAATAAAATGAAGCACCTTCAAGGAACAAACGCCCCATTGTAGAGAATAAATCCAAAAACAGTTGAAGTAGAACACAGGAACAGCAGAGCAGACCAAGGCTGAGTGTGACCATGTAAATGCAGTAATCAGGTGTATAAAAATGTAGAACTGTTTATTGAACAATACAGAAGACATAAAAAGGTAAGTACTTTCACCAACACGCCTTCTTCAGACCATACACAGAGTAAAAACAACCAGCTTAAGAATTATCTTGCCCAAGTGCAATTAAACAATCAAAGGAACCATTTAAAGTGCTAACAACTAAAACTAATATCTCACATCATAAAAAATATATATGTGAACATATATAAAAAACTAAAATACATTAAAACATATGTACATATTGATTACTTAATGCTCAGAGTTCAAGATTTAAGGACAGATTTTAAGGGGACTTTGTCATTAAGACCAGGTCCCCGATCTGCTCTAAGTCTAATAATCCATCTAGTCTCTCTCCCCTCAGTATAATTTCTGACATCTCCACCACAGGGATTGGGTTTGATCACCTCAATGACTAAAAATGTAAAGGTGTGTTCAGAACCTGCTTGCAGAGCATGTTTAGACAAAGCATTATTACCTGACTTAACTCTGATATGATATAAGTGCTCTCTTATTCTGTCAAACATTTTGTTGGTTTTACCAAGATAATATGACCAACAGGATACACAGTTACCTAGGTTTACAACATGTTCTGTCTGACAAGCGGCTACTGCATTAAATTTATACTTATGTTTAGTCACAGGATGTATAAAACATCTATTGCTGTCTATGTACCACAATAATTTCAACAGTTACAAGGGGTAGTGCAACAAACAATATCCATAGTCACTGTATTGGTGGAACATTTAGGATAGCATTGCATCCTTCTCAAATTCAGTTTATTCTTATAAACAAATTTGGAGTGCCCCCTATAATCTGTCTGATATCAGGGTCAACAGTTAGAATACCCCAATTCTTATTAATAATTCCTCTGATCTCATGAGCATCCTGTGTATAAAACAATGGGACCCTAACCTGATGGCTTAATTCCTTCCTCATATCACTGGATGCATCCATTTCATAGTCAGAGAAATATGGATGTGCTACATCTGTCCTCAACATAAGTATTCCATCCATCCATCCCTTTCAGAGTTATTATAGCCTCTTGCTAACAGCCTTTCTTCTAGGCTTAATAATTCCGATTGTAATCCCTCCTCAGAGGCATTCAACCTTGATGCATGCATAGCCTGACCCCTTATGACATTCCTAAAACATAGTTGGGGTGCATACTGTGTCTATGCAAAAGGTATTCCTGCAGCAGGTCTTCCTGTGAATTCCAGTGTTAAGCATCCCATTTTCCAATCTCTCTATTAGGACATCAGGATATGCTATTTTAATCTTAGAGAATGTAATAATGAACTTTAAAAAAGTAGTCAACCATTTAATTCTTGATAAAACTGATCTAACTGTTGTAGACTTCCTGTCCAAATAAAGAACAGGTCGTCCACAAAATATCTATAAAATGGTATAAACAGAATAAATGCAACAAAATCATGTAGTTTAAATAAAAATTCTTCCTCCCAGGTGACCATAAACATGTTGGGGTAGCTATTGACAAACAAGGTGCTCACAGATATGCCATTTCAACATAGTAGTGGCAGCTTGTAGACTACTGTATGGTAAGTGAAAGGTATATGCCCTTTTCCCCACTGTAGTGTGATCCTGGAGTTAACATATATAGTTAGGGGAGGTATGGGAGGGCACAGTCCCACACATTGCGGGGTGTGGGATGGGCAAAGCCCCCCATCTAGTTTGGTTTTATATCATCCAGTTTCTGTTAAGAAGGTACATAAGTAGTTTTTAAGTTCTAGAAAGAGTTAGTCATTGGTGTTGTAAGTGTGCATGTCTATAGTTTACAATATAGTATGTTGAAATTTAGTCTTATGAGTTTCAGTCAAGGAGTTTTCAGTATTTTGAAATTTTGGTATTATAGTCTCAGTCAAATGAGTTTCAGTCAAATGAAATTTAGATCATAAGAAGTATATATATATATATATATATATATATATATATATATATATATATATATATATATATATATATATATATATATATATATATATATATATATATATATATATATGGGTCTAGGACTGATGCATGAATGGCCGTTTCACCAAATCCTAAATGGCCGGCATACTTCCGTGAAAGTGCTTTTCACCGAAGAAGCACTTTTGCTGAAATATGCCTGCAGGTAATGGGAGTTGTGGGGGAGTGACTGTTGTGGAGCTCATACTACAGTGTGGATAAGGAAATGTTTTCCTTTTCCCCACTGTAGTGCGATCTCGGAGTGAGAATATTAAAGTAGTGGGTGGGGAGCACAGCCCCCCACATGGGGAGTGCAGGGGGGCTTGCTCCCCTGCATAAATGCTTTTTTTTCTTTTAACGCTGTTTAGAGAAAGTGCTTTTTCTGTAAAAGCACTTTCATTAAAGTGTGTTCGGTGAAGTTGGATTCGGACTGTTGAAGTTTTGTTCAACTGTCCTAGACATATATATATATATATATATATATACATACATATATATATATATATGCGTCATCCATTGCTCTTTCATATAGATACTCACTGATTGAATGCGTCAGAGTTGCCACCATTTCTTGCTCCTTTCTTTTCTGTACACCCCCAACTGAACTTTTGTAATGGTTTCCAATTGATGGCTCCAGGGAGTCTTCATGCGGAACTAATCAGATGCTTCCCATTCCACCTGTTTCACCTCAATTTATCAACTGGACACAAGATGATTTTAGTATATTTTCTCTGCACTTATTTAAGATTTGAGTCAGTAAATGTTGTGTGTTTTTGATTCATTAAATATTGTGTGTCTATCCCTCTGCAGTTATCTGAGCTCACTGAAAGTTGTTAGACTACTTTGAAATTCCTTTGTTAGTGCTACTTAGCTAGGGAGTTTCTGCTAGTATTAAAATCTGTGTTGGTTACATTTCCAGTAATCATTTTAAATCAAGTTGCTGGCTACTGAGACTTGTCTGCATATATCAACTGGACACAATCTGATTTAAGTATATTTTCTCTGCACTTATTTAAGATTTGAGTCAGTAAATATTGTGTGTCTTTGATTCACTAAATATTGTGTCTCTGTCTCTCTGCAGTTAGTTCCCTACCCCCCCTCCCTGTTCTAGTTGTGGTGTTAATCTTAGTGGCTTTGGAATTGCCCGCCCCTGCTGTAAATTTCTTTTTGCACACTCGTCCTGGACCCATCTCATTTGCTCACGCAACTGAGTACAGTGAGATCATATTTTGATTTTGGATACTCCTACCAGTCCCATCTCCTCTGCGGTGTGCAGAGAGAGAGCACTTGGGAAGGGCATTCCCCTATAGTATCTTAATCTGCTATGTTTCCTCCGTCTCAAAAAAAAAAAAAAATTTTGCACTTCATCTGCCTTACTCTATGTGTGTTTATTATTTTGCTTTTGCCTCTTCTTAAAAGTACTCAATTGAATTTATTCTGCTGCCTTTATTACTGCTTATTAGTAGCCTGATTAAATTGTAACTGTTATTCTAAGGCCCTTGGTTTAAGCACTTGGGCTTCAAACCAGTTGTTTTACATTAAGAAGGTTTGTGGTCTGCACTGTTGTGGCAGGACAGGTAGCGTGCATCCTTCTAAGTTGGGAACTGCTGACTGAAGGCTCAGTGTCTGTTATTCTAAAAGTGTATTAGTTCTGGGTTAAGAACTTGGGCTTCAGGCCAGTTATTTTACATTAAGAAGGTTTGTGGTCTGCACTCTTGTGGAGGAGAGGCTAGATGCCATCCTTCTGAGCTGGGAATTTCTGGTTAAAGGCTTATTGCACATGCTTACTTGAACTGTTTCTTTCTGAAATCGGTATGCCTTGTTTGCTGTAGCATAGACTAGATTCTGATCAGCTGGATCTAGATTTGTTTGTATAACTTGTTCCCTGATAGAGGCCGTCTTTTTTGGAGAAGGTTTCTCTGTACCCTAGTGGCAGGACGGTGCAGTTAGAACTTGTCTGATTGAAGACTGCTGGAACAGGGCTCAGTTTTAAGCTTTTTAACTGGTTAATTGGGTAAAGTGTTGTTTTGATTGTATCTGCTCTATTTTCTGGAAAATAATATATATATATATATATATATATATATATATATATATATATATATATATACTTGTTTCTTGCCTTTCTGAACTAGTATAGTCCAGTTTTCATGTTATTGCTGGATCCAGGGCTGTGTTACAAGTTTCTGTGTTGCCATACCTTACTTGGATAGAAGGAAGTTTCTCTGTTCACCTGTGAGAGAGGGGAGCTTTGAGCAGGCTATTTGTTCCTGGAGGAGTGGTTTCAGTCCAGAAGTTAGTAGTTTATTGGCCTTTTTGGGCTAATTTTGATTGTATCTGCTCTATTTCCTGAAAAAAAAATATTATACACTTGTTTCCCGCCTTTCTGAACTAGTATAGTCCAGTTTTCAGGTTATTGCTGAATCCAGGGCTGTGTTACAAGTTACTGTGTTGCCATTACCTTACTTGGATAGAAGGAAGTTTCTCTGTTCACCTGTGAGAGAGGGGAGCTTTGAGCAGCCTATCTGTCCCTGGAGGAGTGGTTTGAGCCCAGAAGTTAGTAGTTTATTGGCCATTTTGGGCTAATTTCTATCTCTTTAACTTCCCTGCTATAAAAACCTCATTTGCACAGTTTTTATACTTGTATTCTGCTCAGCAAGTGCCTTCCAGGTGTTCTGCAGAGTCGACAGCAACAGAGAGACAAAAGAGTGACAATGGAGTGATTAAGTATCACTTTTCTGCTTTTCTTGCTGTCTTAACTAATTCTGCCTAAAACGCCAGTTTTTTTAGTGAATCTGTGATTTAAAAAGTTTGTTATTGTATACAACTCTGCACAGCTCCTCGTGGTGTCCTGCAGAGTGATACAGGCAACAGAAAGTCCCAAGAGAGACTTTTCTAGATTTAAGTATTTTTTTCACTGTTTTTTTGCTCCGAATGCCTTTTACCGCCTATAGCATTTACAGTGTTTTCTCTGTGTTTTTCTGCTGTTTCTTGAAATAAACAAACAAAAAAAAAATTTCTTTTCCTGCCTTTGCTGAACTAGATTAGTCCAGATTTCAGGTTTTGCTGAATTCCGGACTGTGGTATAGTTTCCTGTGTTGCCCATATCCTTACTTGGATAGGAGGAATCTTCTCTGTTCACCAGTGAGAGTGGGAAGCTTTGAGCAGCCTATCTGTCCCTGGAGGAGTGGTCTTAGCCCTGAAACTAGTAGCTTATTGGCTGTTTTGGGTCAGTTCCTATCTCTTTCAGTTTCCCTGCTTTAAAACCCACATTTGCACGGTTTTGTGCCAGTATACAACTCTGCACAGCTCCTCGTGGTGTCCTGCAGAGTGATACAGGCAACAGAGTGACTCAAGAGAGACTTTTCCAGATTTAAGTATTTTTTCTCTGTTTTTTGCTCCGACTGCCTTTTCCCGCCTAAAAAGTGAATTTCTAACTGATCTGTGCTTTAAAAAGTTTAAATTGCATTTGCCTTCTGCTTTTTACAGTTTTTGCACTCGTTTTATATCAATTTAAGTTGTTTCTGTATTGTATAACTGTTGTAGGCTACACACTAAAGTGCGCTAGCCTGTTTATAGCATTTACAGTGTTTTCTGTGTGTTTTTCTGCTGTTTCCTGAAAAAAAAAAGTTTATTCTCTTTACCCACCTTTGCTGAAATAGATTAGTCCAGATTTCAGGTTTTGCTGAATTTTGGACTGTGGTATAGTTTTCTGTGTTGCCCATATCCTTACTTGGATAGGAAGAAGCGTCTCTGTTCACCAGTGAGAGTGGGGAGCTTTGAGCAGCCTATCTGTCCCTGGAGGAGTGGTCTCAGCCCTGAAACTAGTAGCTTATTGGCCGTTTTGGGTCAATTCCTATCTCTCTCAGTTTCCCTGCTTTAAAACCTGCATTTGGCAGTTTTGCGCGATTTTGCGAATAGAGCAGCATCGGACAGCGCTGCTTAAACGGGTTTAAACTATTCCTGGCTCCACAAAGTCTGCTCTTCACTTTTTCCCTTAGAACTTTTTTAAATCTCAAAGTAAGCACTCTATTTACATTCTAAAGCCCTGCAGTTGCTCGTATAAGTAATCTTATAAGTAAGCACTAATAAACTAAAGCACTACACCCTCTTATACTCCCTTAAAGAACTTGGCTCCTTATTGGTCTTTTTTGATCAGTCAAAAAGTAGTTCCTTATACTATTCTGGCATGTCCAAAAGTCAGTTTCAGGTTTACTTTCCAGTCCAGCTGGTGAATCTGGGAATCTTGAGGCAATGTTACAACTGCCTTATGCAGAGCCAGTCCCACGAACTGTTCCAAAATGTTCTCTCAAAGCACCAGCACTACTAGAATCCAATAAAAACGTATTTTATTCCACACAATAAAAACAGTTGAGCGCTTTCATCAAGTAATGACTTCATCAGAACTAACAAATAAACTAACCATTCTCCTTTTAAAACAACCATTTGCATCACCTGACATACTTCCATTACATTAGATGAAAAATTTAAAGTGCTAGTGCCTAATATAGTTCCTTCCAATATGTATACAACTTGAATATCAATAAGTAATTCATATTAATAATTCATATTAAAAATATTAAAAATAATGGTTATATTAGCTACCTGTAATGACTGCCCATGTTTTTATGTGGGTATGACCACCCGCTGTTTAAGGAATAGGATTTACGACCACATGTATAGTGTTAAGAAAAAAGATGGTAATAATGCACTATCGAAGCATTTGATGGATAGTGCAACCTGTACAGGGTTTAAGTTTGGAATATTGGAGGTAGTAAAAAGGAACATAAGGGGTGGGGATATAAAACTAAAAGTGAGTGATAAGGAAATCAGGTGGCAAATCAAATTAAACGCATCCGTCTATCCTGGAATAAATGAACAGATATCTATTAAGCCTATTTTAGATGTTATGTACAAATGACATTAGCTGTAAAAGAAATGTACTGTTTCCACTTACTTTTTCACTTATATGCATATATATATATATTTTTTTTTTTAAAAAAAGTTTGTACACATGATTTATTTATATACATGCATAAAACTATTCTTGGTGTTTAGAAGTATTAGTTACATTTTTATGGGTAGGAGTTGTATAACCATTATTTTTAATATTTTTAATATGAATTATTAATATGAATTACTTATTGATATTCAAGTTGTATACATATTGGAAGGAACTATATTAGGCACTAGCACTTTAAATTTTTCATCTAATGTAATGGAAGTATGTCAGGTGATGCAAATGGTTGTTTTAAAAGGAGAATGGTTAGTTTATTTGTTAGTTCTGATGAAGTCATTACTTGATGAAAGCGCTCAACTGTTTTTATTGTGTGGAACAAAATACGTTTTTATTGGATTCAAGTAGTGCTGGTGCTTTGAGAGAACATTTTGGAACAGTTCGTGGTAGTGGCTCTGCTTATTAGTTGTTTGCTGTTCCAGTTTATTTGTTTTGTAACTGCCTTATGCACACAGACCACCCTCTCCTCCTCCCAACAAGCTCAAATATATGTGAGAGATGCAACTATATAGCCAAACTGGAGGCTGAGCTCTCTCAACCCAGTACTGGCGCAGTCAGTCAGGCGGAGAAGGTAACCACACACACCACAAATCCAGTCTCACATAGACCTATCGCAACAACAAATCAAGCACATAAACACACAAAAACATACTCGGATGCTCTAAATAAAACTCTTCCCAAGCAGCAGAGACCTCCAAAGCAGACATCCAAGCAACCGCTATCCCACAACAATACCCACGTATCACATCATTCACAAAGTCAGTGTACCACACAGTCACAGCCCTTAAGGCTAAACAACACACCTAATACACTTGTAATAGGTGACTCTATTGTCAGACACACTGATGTCCCACTCACCAGGCTGAACAAGGAGCAGGTCACTGTAAGCTGCCTGTCAGGTGCCAGGATCCGCCACATAACACAAGCACTCAGGTCACTCCAAAGCAAGTACAAATATGACTCCATCATTGTCCATGCTGGTGTGAATGACCTGAGACATACCTCCCTGGACTACATGAAAAGAGACATAGAGGAGCTCTCTGATCATGTAGCCCAGGCCAGTATGACCCTGACCTTGAGTAGCATCTTACCCTCACCAAGAATGATGCCACAGTATAAAGACAAAATGATAAATTTTAACAATTGGCTAAAGTATTGGTGTCATTCAAAGGGGATCCAGTGTCTGTCAGCCTGGGGTGATATGCTCGACAAGCCACGTTGCTTCGTTAGGGACGGCTTGCACCTGTCACACCTGGGCTTTCGAATATTGGCTAAGGCTCTTGCCACCCCCATAGTGCCTTTTTTAGGCAAGGCTCAAAAGACAAACCCACCTCCATAGACAACACAAGGAAAAAGAAACTAAGGGTAATGCTGCTCAATGCCAGAAGTCTAAACCTCAAGATGCACACACTCGAGGCTCTCCTCAGTATGGAGAATATTGATATCTGTGCAGTAACAGAAACCTGGTTCAAGGCTCCCGAGAGCACCCCAGCACTACCAGGTTATACCTCATACCATGTTTTTCGGCCCCAAAACTCGGACCAAACCACAAAAGGAGGGGGAGTATCCATATTCATCAAAGATACCCACACCTCCAGGTTAGTGGCACTGCACGAAGCATCGGAGACCATCCATGTGCAACTAACAGTGGGCAAAACTGCCTTTCAGTTTGTAGCCTGCTACAGACCACCCTCCCAAACTCAGGAACCCCACTCAGCTTTCCTGAGAACACTGGAGAATATGAAGATCTCTCCAGACACCATCATATTGGGTGACTTCAACTACCCAAACATAAACTGGGAGCACTACTCAAGCCCCAACACCCTCGCCCAACGCTTCCTATAATTTATAAACTCAAATGCTGTGGAACAACTGGTCACCACTCCCACAAGAGGGGAAAACATATTGGACCTGATCATCACCAACATGGGGACTCTATGTTCCATACCAGAGGTATACCCCTCATTGGTAAGATCTGACCATAAATTAATCTCACTGGACATCTATATCACGTCCCCACCCCCAGCCAAGGAAACCACAGTGAAGAACTTCTCAAAAGCAAACTTCACACTTCTCAAAACCGAGGTGGAATTTTCAAAGCCCCCGGGCCAGTGGAAAATATGGCCAAAACCGCAGAATCCTTTACAAACGCATTCTATGGACACCTACAGGAATGCATGGATCATGCTATCCCAAATAAAACCAAGACTCACTCCCCCAAAGGCAGGAGACCTGTCTGGTGGACCCCAGCCATAAATAAGCTATACAAGAGAAGGAGGAAGCTACTACATGATAGAGCAAAATCCCAAAAAGGGAAGGCATCTCTGATCAGTACTAGCAAGAAACTACGATCCCTCATAAAATTATCTAAGGCCAGCTTCGAAAGAAAAATTGCACAAGACGCTAAAGATAATCACAAGGCCTTCTTTAGTTATGTCAGGAACCTGGGTGGCAACTCCCAGATATGCTCTGAGTTAGTGCAAAATGACAAAAAATACACTGAACCCACAGACATTGCCAACATCCTGGCAGACAGCTTCAGTGCAAACTTCTCCCCCCTCCCCAAAAAGAGCAAATGTCTATCCCAACAGAGTGTAGTCTCCCTGACATCCCAGATGCACAGGTGAGAGCTGCCCTCTCCACAGCAAAAAACACAGCATCAATGGGACCGGACGGTGTCCCGGGCTGCGTCTTACATGAGCTCCAAGAAGAACTGAACCCTCACATAAAGTCACTGTTCAATCTCAGACTTACTACAGGATATGTACCCAAGGAATGGCGTACAGCAACAGTGGTCCCACTCCACAAAGGTGGTGCCACAATGGATCCCAGAAACTATCACCCTATAAGTCTGACTAGCCTGGTCTGCAAAGCTATGGAGCGTACCATCATGGAACTCATAAACAAAGACACTGGGAACCTCCAAACACTGGATCCTACCCAATTTGGGGAAGATCTTGTTTCTTGATCCTGGTCGACTTCTCTGAAACAGTCACCAAGGCCATAGATGAAGGGAAGGTAGTCCACACAGCCTACCTGCACCTCGCAAAAGTCTTCGACACAATACCCCACTCGGGCATCATAAATAAGCTCACCAGCTTAAATATCAACCCTATGTCACAAGATGGGTTGCAAACTGGCTCAGAGATAGAACCCACATGGTCAGAATTGCAGGTGCCATGTCAGACTCTAAACCAGTTACAAGTGGCATCCCACAAGGCTCAGTCCTGGGATCTCTCTTGCTCGGTATATATTTCTCTGAGGTACAGGCTAACACGGGAGAACTATGGCTGTCCAAGTTTGCAGATGACTGCAAACTGGGTGCCATAATTGACTCACCGACTGACACAAGCATCCTCCAAAAGGGTCTCACAGAGACGGATAACTGGTTCCAGAGCCATGGCCTAAAGCTAAATGCCAAAAAGTGCATAGTCATCCCCTTTGGGAAAAACAAGTGCCCACAAATTACCACATATGTGGTAATCCATTAAGTACGGAAGATGTAATTAGGGATTTGGGGACCCAAGTAGATAGCAATCTCTCCTTTGACAATCACGTTGCCAAAGTGGTTAGATAGACCTTCTATATAGCCCACCTTATCACGAAAGGGTTCACATCTAGATCAAGAGAGGTCATTGTGCCCCTCTACTCATCACTCATCAGGCCCATAATTGAATACAATGCCCCATTTGGGATGTACCTTACCTGACACCTGCAGCAACTGGAAAGACCCCAAAAGTACCTCACCAAGAGGATCAAGGGACTCAAACAGATGCCCTACGCAGTTAGGCTAAAGAAACTCCAGCTCTACTCAGTTGCTTACTGCCTACTCAGAGGCGATCTGTGCCTGAAGTATAAAGCCATGTCAAACCAGAATTAATGGACATGCTCCACTCAGGAAATCCAAATCCCTTAGAGCTACACACTCCAGGGACTTAAACCTCAACACAGAAATAAATAGGACATGCTGGAGGGGCAGATTCATATCCCAGAGGCTCCCCTCACTCTGGAACAAAATCCCAGTCCATGTTAGGCAGAGCCCCTCAATGACCCCCTTCAAGAGAAATCTTGACGAGTGGATGGGAGATCATAGGTTTACCCCTGGGATCTCTTCTGTGTCCCTACTAGACAGAGGCACAGTAAGCTAACCTTAAAAGGGCTATCTTCTGTGACCTACTATACAGAGGCACAGTCAACTAGTCTAAAAGGGTGGCGAAAGCCAAACACACTCTGGCTAGGCTTATAAATGCCCTAGGGCAGATAGCCTAGTATCAGCCTATCAACCTATGAAGTCATTAAACCTAAAACCCTTCCTCACTCCCTAAAGCAACCTCCCATCACTCCCTAAACCTAAACCCCCATTCCTTTTCCTTAAGCCTAAAGGTACACATTCTCTCTCTAAACCTAAAACCATTCCCACTTCCTAAACCTAAAAGTCACCCATCACTTCCTAAGTCTAAAATTCTGTTCCTGCTCCATATAGTCTCCATCCTGATCTCCACTGAAACCACCTTGCAGTCCTACTCCATGTCCACTAACCTTGCCCAAACTTGAATACTCTGTTTCTGTGAAATGCAGCAGCTCCATTCCCTTTGTATGCCTTCTACACTTCTCCTGAACATTGGTATTCATGTTTGAGCATTTGTGGACAGCCATAAAAGCTACCAGTCACTCGAGTCATTAGACTGTAAAGAAGTGGTATTCGAGCAGATGATGCTTGAGCAATTGTATTACTCCCTGTTATTGTAACTGAAATGTTCTTGTCAACTTTTTACATGTTTTATTGTTTCCACTGGCAGCACCTATTCCATTCATTCCATTCTTTCAGAGGCTATCCAGTAGTGGCATATATATATATATATATATATATATATATATATATATATATATATATATATATATATATATATATATATATTTTTTTTTTTTTTTGCTTTGGGAGGCTCATGTTTTCATAGATAAGTACTGAACTAGGTGCACTTCTGGGCAATTTTAATCTTAGTCAATTTCCTTTTCAATGGTGAGAATTGAACCCTGCACCTTCAATTTGTGAGGTAAACACCTTAACCATTATGCAAAAATAAAACAAGTTACTGGTGAAAGCTCCAAACAAAGAAAGTATGTGGTCTCACTCTGGAAAAGCCAAACAATACAAAATGCAGTCCAAGTCTATTCAGACGAAGCACGTTGTTAATGTCCCACAAGAAAAAGGCAATGATATATAAAATCAGGTTTATTTGGATCCTAAATCGGTTAGCGCTTTTGCATACAGCTTTGTCAAGCCAAACAATGACCCTACAAAACAGCAGCTTTTATACACATGCTCATTCATTAAAAATGCAACTAATTAAACAATCAATAAATTAAAAGTTCTAAAAGATATACACTAACTATACAATATAAAGAGTTCATCAGGACCAGCAAACTCAACAGCTACATACATAATTGACTAAAGGCATAATCCAAAACTATAGCTGAAAAAACTAATTAATAAACAAAAAACATATACAACTTAAATGCAAGAAAAATGCATACAAGAAAATACAAAAAGAATGCATAAATACAAAATATGAACAAATCATTTCAGCCTATTTCTCCTCTTTTGTAACACTGGTTTTAGCGGAACCCTATCATTTAGACCAGGATAAATATGTGCCTTGGTCTTTATAATCCACTGATCCTCCACAGACTCAGTTAGGTTCCTGATGTCACCTCCTCTAGGGTTAGATTCTATTACTTGTAAGGCTGAAAAAGTAAAACAATGATTAACATCTGTACTCAGAATATGTTTGGATAGAGCGTTGACCTTAGACTGAATGCGAATCTGATAGAGGTGTTCTCGTATACGCTCCTTAAACATTCTATCTGTTTTTCCAACATAAAAAGTGCAGATGGAACACCTAGCTAAATAAACTAAATGTCTAGTTGCACAATGTGCATTAACCCTGATTTTAAAAAAATTCCCCTGTGATAGGGTGTATAAAACTAGAATCATTGGAAATAAATCTACAAAAATTACAATTATTGCAAGGTACAGTGCCAATATAATCAGTTGAGACTTCCCCATTTGTGTTTTCAGAGCAACATAATAGCCTATGTAGATTATTTTTGGTTATATATGCAAAACTAGGATGTTCACCTATATATTTGGAGACTGTATCATCCAGTCTAAGAATATCCCAATGCTTAGAAACAGAATGTTTTATAGAGTGACTGTCTTGCGTATAATGTAGTGTGTACCTAACTATTTCAGTGTTGACAGGTACAGACTCATTAGCTCTAACCCTGTATTCATTAATACCAGTATCTGAAAATATAGGGGTAGCTCGTCCAAGTCTGAGTTCCTTCACTTCATTAAATGCTTCACTAATCTCCCTATAACAATACTTCCTTTCATTAAGCATGTCTCCCAAGTTTGTCAGTTCTTGTTCAAAAAGCCTGGGACATGAGTTCAACCTCGACATTCTCATTCCTTGCCCTTTCAAGATGTTCCTAAAAACATGAGGGGGGTGCATGCTATCTCTGCTCAACAAGCTATTCCTATAACAACTTTTACGATGAATCCCTGTATTAAAGTCACCATTCGGCAGGCGCCAAATGTTGACATCTAAAAAAGAAATGTTACTAGTAGAGTAAGTCAGAGTGAAATCAAAAAAATTAGTTAATCCATTCATCTCCTGGTGGAAATCTAACAGTTCCTGGACATTGCCACGCCACAAGAAAAAAAGATCGTCCACAAAACGTTTGTAGAAGATCACATGTTCTTTATAGCTGACCTTAACCATTATGTCAATCTCCAACTCCCTTTTTAAAAAAAAAAATCTATCAATTCATAAGGAAATATTAGGTTACCAGTGTGCAGACTATTACTAGCCTAGCCAATAACTCAATGTCAGAATTAAACCCTATACCTTTTACCTGTCATGTAAACACCTTATGCCAACTGTTTTTTCATAATTTTACAATAATGGATGATTATTTATGCATAAGTCATACTTGCTGAACTTAACATAGGTCACAGTTACTTACGTGTTACAAATGGTTTTACTATGTGCCTCAATGTCAGCCTTATTCTCACCAAGAAAGATATATCATAGAGGTAAACTATAAGTTAAAACAATTCCCCATAGCATCCTCCAACAAAATTAATGTATGATTTTCTGAACAAAGATATGATGGTCAAGTGTGCTTTTGCAGATGCTGGTATATTGGGGACTCACTAAAGGATTTGTAGTACTTTTTCTCATAGCTTTATAGGTTCATAGGTTGGTACTGGGCTATCTGCCCTAAGGCATATATTAGCCCAGCCACATTGTGCAGTATTTACCGCCCCTATCTAGTAGTGCTGTTGGTGTGATCCCCGGCCCCTATCTAGTAGTGCTGTTGGTGTGATCCCCAGTGTGAACTTTCTGTTATCCATCCACTCATCAAAGTTCCTCTTGAAGAGTGATAGTGAGGGGCTCTGTCTTATGTAGATCAGGACCCTGTTCCATAGTAAGGGAAGTCTCTGCGAAGGGAATCTATCCCTCCAGCATGTTCTATTCATTGTTGTGTTGAGGTTTATATCCCTAGAGCATGTAGCTTGAGTAGATTTGGTTTTGCTAAGATGGAGCATGTTCAACAATTCTGGGTTGGACATGGCTCTGTACGTTAGACAGAGATCGCCTCTGAGAAAGTGGTATTCAACAGAGAACAGTCTTAGCTTTTTCAATTGTGCTGCATAGAGCAACTGTTTGAGGCCAGTAATTCTCTTGGTTTGGTACCTCTGTGGTCTCTCCAGCTGCTGGAGATGTCTAGCCAGGTACATTCCAATTGGTGCATTGTACTCAATAATGGGTCTGATGAGGGAAGAGTAGAGGGGCACCATTACATCCTTAGATCTTGATGCGAAACCTTTCGTGATCAGATGGGTCACATAGAAGGATTTTCTAGCCACTTTGGCAACATGGTTATCAAAGGAAAGCTGACTATCTACTTTTATCCCTAGATCCCTTATTTCTTCTTTAGATTTCAGGGGATTACCTCCTATGTTGTAGTTTGCGGGTACTCTGTTTTTTCCAAAGGAGATTACTACGCATTTTTTTGCATTTAGCTTAAGACCATGGCTTTGACACCATGCATCAGTCTCATTTAGGCCATTCTGGAGGATCTCCATGTCGGCCGGAGACTCTATTATAGCACCCAGTTTGCAGTCGTCTGCAAACTTAGTCAGCCACAGCCCTTTCGTGCTTGCCTGTACTTCTGAGAAGTATATGCCAAACAGGAGGGGCCCCAGGACAAAGCCCTGAGGCACACCACTTGTTACTGGTCTGGATTCGGACATAGATCCCGCTACTCTTACTTTATGGGATCTGTCTGAGAGCCAATTTGCGATCCATCTTGTGACATAAGGGTTTATGCCAAGGCTGGTGAGCTTATCAATAATACCTGAATGGGGAATGGTGTCAAATGCTTTAGCAAGGTCAAAGTAAGCCATGTGTACCTCCTTTCCCTTATCTATAGCCTGAGTAACTGTCTCAAAGAAATCCACCAGGTTCAGGAGGCATGATCTGCCCTTGACGAAGCCGAACTGAGTGGGGTCCAGCGACTGGAGTTTCCCAATCTCTCCATTTATATTATTATTATTATTTCTCATAGAATCATTTGATATTAAAAACAGGTGGCTAATGCAAGAGTGAGGGGGGCCATTGGGTAATTTGTCTGCCAGGAAATAAGAAACAGGAAGTGTAGCTAATGAATTATGCCTAAGATGAATTTTTGGCTTTTACCCATTAACCCATTATTAACGCAATTGTTTAACATTCCAGAAATTAATCCTCAACAATTTTGCTAAATTAGTTGTTTGCTTCTTTGACAAAATGTTTTGAAGACTAAATTTTTGTTGTTCTAACAGATGCTGTTTATAGGCGCTGCCATTCTTCTTCAACTCCACCTATTTCCTCCTCTTCTTGGGGTGCTAGAGCCCTGAGTAATTCCTTATACTGTTGTACTTTCTCTCCAGTCAACTTCCAGGTCTTCAGCCCTAGAGTCTTCTCTGACCACTGCTTGCAGCTGATGGAGGAAATCTACCTGAGTTGCATGCTGACTACTCTTGTATGTGATCTTGTGACTGTCTCTCTTTCTGAACCATGTGTTGGCTACTATCAAGCCATTTGCCAGACAGAAACCTAGAATGCCTTCTCCTTCAGTTCTGTCTGTCCCGATATGTGTATTCAAGTCATCTATTATCAACACCAATTCATGTTGTCCTGCTTTATCTAGTACTTCCTGCTACTGCTGTCTAAATGCACTCTTTTCCTCACTGTAACAACCCTGCTGTGGGACATAGGCTAAGATTATGAATACTGCCCTATCATTACACTGGAGTCCGACTTCCATGAGTCTGTCATTAATTCTGATGATATCCCTTACTGCCTTCTGAAGCCTCTCTCTCACCACAATTCCTATACCATTTCTAGCCTGCCCTCCACCTGAGTAGTAGACTCTGGATCACTTAGAGCTATATTTTACACCATTTGTGGCTAGCCCTGCAGCGGCATGCAGTCTATGATCCGTGTTCTCCTATCCTGAGGATACTGTGCACCACAGTAGATGTCCAAAGCAGTTGGTCTGTACAACTCTTCCCCCTATAGGGCACTATGTAGAGTCTGTGCTGCTGCCCACAGCTCCATTCATTGGTGAGTTTGAGATGGAAAGAGTGAGCTTGTTTTTCAGACATGGGAGAAATCCCATGGCAACACAGGGAGAACATGCAAACTCCAAACAGGCATTGGTGGGAGGTCAGGATTGAATCTTGTAATTCGTGCATGGGAGGCGAAGACCTTAACCACTAACCACCATCTGGTCTCTCATTTATTAAGCAACATTTAGCAATAACAAATATAAGTACAGTTTACAGAGTGAATTGAGAAAGATTATAGATCACAAGCAGGATAAGATAGGTATGAGCAAGGATATAAAATAGCCAGAGAATATGGTGTAGTAATGAGAGGGAAAGTAGAGAATATCAGCTGGGGTTAATACAAAAGAATAGAAAAGAAAAACTAAAGTAGTTAATATAAGATTAAGGAGAAAAAGTGGTATTTTTCATTTGTGTGGTACAACAGCATGGCCAATTATCTATGAGATGCATTTTTATGATGTTTATACAGGATTTGTATGATGATTTTACAGGGAATGGGATGGATTTCTACATTTTTGAGACATGACATGAGAATAGAGAATCTGCTTATTTAATTGATTTGTTCACACTTCGTAAGTCTTTATTACTTAATCATAGGGTTTATTTTGGAATATGCTGAGTAAGAATACTGGTCAAGGTTAGGCGTTTTTCAAGTTTGTGGATTAGAGTATGTGTCATATTCAGCTGAGAGTAGGACAAGGAGTAAGGTACTTTTTTTAGAGCTAATTAATAGAGTGACCTGTATGGTAGGTTTGCTGAACATTTTGCAATTTTGTTATAGCACTGTTAGGTGGTTTGCAGATTGATAGGTATATCTCCCGGATTCCCCAACCACATAAAACAAAGTTCATCCCTGTCCATTACAAGCACAAGTTAGACCTTTGGATGAGGGACAGAAAATTTATCCCAGGACTGCCCCATGTACTAATAATGGACAGAGGCAGCTCCTAAATGCTTTATCCCATGTATGGGTCTCCTCAAATTATCTATGGTATGATCACAGTTATTCTCATTATGGGTAATATATAATTATACACCACGGGAAAGAGTTAGGGCAGTTTATAACAAAATCACATAGGTTATTTCAAGGACAAAAACTGAAACTGGCTAGGCTTAAAATGGCTTGCCAATACAGCTAGCCTAGTACTTACCTATGAACATATAAGTATGGGGACCCTATACAGAAAGGTTGGAAATAAGTATACTGTGGCTATAAATACATATGTTTCTTCAGTTGAAATAGGTTAATTCTATAAAGGAGACCATATTTTGTATGTATTTTTTGATTATTTCATTTATATGGAGATCGAATTTCATATTTTCATCAATTACTACTCCTAAGACCTTGGAGTGTGAAACAGTTTTAATTGTGGAGTTACGGGAAGACATTATGGTGAAATTGGGCCTGTTCTCTTGGAATGTTTTCAAAGTAAGGAGAAGTTTGTGTTTTGGGGAGATCAGTAGAAGCTGGGATTTACAGAGCCACGCCTCTACAGATAGTAGAGGTTCCTCTTTTAGTTGCTGTTATTTTTCAATAGTTTTAACTGAACAGATGAGTGTTAAATCATCTTCAATCTGTACAATAGAGGCATTTTTGGTTGATTTGTGTAGGTCACTAATGAAAATATTTAATAAGAGTAGTCCAAGGATGGAACATTGTGGAACCCTCAGAGATATAGGAAGAAAGGAGGTGATGTCAGTGGTCTATTTGACTGCCTGGAGTCAGACAAATATGTAAGTGGAGAAGCAGGACACTGATGCATGGCAGAAGAGTCTGGTAATAAGTTTATGATGGGATAACATATCAGAGATTTGTAGAGATCAAGGAATACTGGTGATACGAGTTTTCTCCTGTTACTGTGCTGATTAATTTAAATACAGAAATAGAGGAGGGCAGTGCTGGTTCTTTAATATTTGTGCAAGATTTGTTGGGTATGAAAAAGTAAATTATTTTCCAGTAGTGATTTTAGTAGTTGGTGATAGATCCATGTCTCTAGGATTTTGGCTAGGGAGGAGGATAGCATTGGGCTAACAGTTGGTGAAGTCTGTAGAGTGCCCACCTTTATGAAGCGGCAACAAATAGGATTCCTTCCAGAGCAGAGGGACATGGCTCTCTGTGCTGCAGTGATTGATTAGAATATTCACTAGGTAGGTTACTATATCAGCTGCTAGTTTAATATATTCAGGGTGAAGGTTATCTGGGGTGAGAATGGTAGGTTTAGGTTTGAGGACAGGTTTTTGAAGTATAGTTTGTATAGATTTGAGAACTATTACATTTGATTGTTGAACAGACTCTTGCATAGGTATAGAGGTAGCTGAGCCTCCGAAAAGTGAGGCAATAGTTTGAATGTAGAAAGTGCTGAGTTAGCTTGTTACTTATTCTGTAAAGTTACTTGTGGGAGTTGATTGGGTTATATGTCTATAGTGGATGATTTTATTTTTTGATAACCAGACAGTTTTAGGGTTGTTATTATATTGTGTATTCTGTTGACTTGTTTAGTAAGATCTTTGATCTGATTTGATGTTATTTTGACCCTATTCTAAGGTGCTTGTAAATATGGAGATTGGGGTTGTTTTTGTTTTATCTCCATTGACTCCAGACTTTGCATCTATCATTAGTAGCTTTGTTTGTTTTGTTAACCAGGAAAACAGATTGGATTTAACTCTTTTATTTCTAACACGGAAATGGTTGTTGAGTATTTATTGGAAAGTGCTATTAAAGAAGGGCATAGCTTTTAGCTTTGCCTATTGGAAGGTGTTTAAGCAGTTGCCATTTTTTTTTTATTTTAAGATACCAGGAAATGCATGTTTATCAAAATTGTGTTGCAAGAGTAATGGGTGAGGTGTGTTTTTGGGGTGGATAGAAAATCCCTTAAAATAAAGGTGGGTAGGTGGTCACATTAGATTGTCCGGTAGGGAGTTAGTGGAAGTAATTTTTTCTGGAAAATTTTTGAGGACCCAGTCCAGAGTGCTTTTTCTGTTGCTGTTATTGCTGTGTCTTGTCGTGGTATCTATACACTGAGTAAATCCACAGAGGTTAATATTTTTGTTGGAGGATATATTTTTTACTGTTAGCCAATCAATATTAAAATCTTCCATTATGATTGCTTTTTGTCAGGCACATGAAGAAACCCACAGGAGTTCCTTAGTTGTGTCAGTGTTATTTCTGGGGTGGGGGGCATACACTCCTGCAATAGTTATCCTTTTACAACTGATTATTTTCAAAGCAGTCATCGGGATTTCAGCCATTTCTATGGTTGGGGAGGGAGAAAATTGACTGAAGTGAGAGGTTGAGTTTTTGTTTGTATATTTTCAAATTCTTACTGAAATGACAAATGTTTTATACATAACTGCTGCCTGTACAACCTAATAAGTTGCATGAATGCTTTGTCTTAGTAACTTCCACCTCTGTAAAATTTTAAATGTATATTACATCCTCCCAAGATGCATCCCTAATAAATTATATCACATGATTAATTAAAAAATTAGTATCAAAAAAGCACCAAAATACTCAGAATGCAATTAAATATGAAGAACACTGAAATAAACAATTAATTATATAAATATATTGAACTGCAGAAATATATGAATATATAAATAGATTAATATTTAGCTAAGAAGCTCTCTGACCGAATTAATAAAAATAGTTATGTACAAATATCTAACTGAAGGCAATGTCCTTTTACTGCTTTTAGAAATGTGTTAAAAATTCAGCTGTTGAAATTATTTTGCCAGGGAGAATTTTCTAAATAAAATTTGCAGCATGAATCTTCTGGGCAACTAAGTGCTCATCACATTAGGAGAGAGAAAAAAAATGTAAATAATTAGAATTGTTTAGTTGGTGAAATGGGTAGAGGAAACATCTGACAGAGCATGAAAGAACAGTGTTTTAATTAGTGTTAGACCAACATAATTATACGACCACCCATTAATATTCCAAAACGTGCACGCTGATTGGTCAGTGTGCACATTGTAAATCAGACTTATACTAATGGTAAAAGGTCCGGTGGCCCGGACTCTTTCCATTAGTATAAGTTTTTTTTTTTTTTTTTACAGTAACGGAGAATGCAAGATCTCTGTTGCTTTTTAGAAACTGTCTCGCTATGTTAAAAGAGTTTAACATAGCGAGGCAGCTTTAAGAAAAAGCAAAGCAACAGAGAAAGGAAGATCGCCGTTGCTTTTTTTAAAGCTGTCCCACTATGTTAAACTCCTTTAACATAGCAAGACAGTTTCTAAAAAGCAACGGAGATCTTGCGTTCTCCGTTGCTTCCACCCACAGTGCTGATGTACTGCGTAAGCATACGCATGCGCAGTACATCAGAACTGCTGCAGAATACCAGACAGCTGCAGAAGGGCAGCACGGAAGAATTATACAATGCCATTATTTAAGAAAAGTACGTTTTTTTTATTTCTTAAATAATGTCATTGTATAATAGCAATAACCCACTTCTGGGTGTGGGTAATGGTGGATTTACCAACGGTTGTCTTTGTTTGGCCACTAGGGCTTAACCCTTGTGACCAAACCACACCAACTGTGGGTAAATCCAGCATTACCCACACCCAGGCATGGGTTATTGCTTAAGTATTGCACTATACCACATTATTCTGTAATTGAGCTTTATAGCCTTTACACAGGAAAACAGAGAGCAACAAACAAGAGGTGTCTTGGTAAGCAAGTTTAGGATTACTGAGATGGAGGGTCCAGATTTTAAAAGGATAAGTAGAATGCTTATCTCAGTCAGTTCTCACTCTTATGTCCAAAGTGTGAAGTTTAAGTATTTTAGAATAAACAGTTTGAAAGTTAACAAATGCAACAATCAGTAGGGTATGGTTCTACCCTTTTTTTATGCTACTGAGGTACTAAATTTGATTTTACTTGGTTGAAATTGGCCTGGTCTGTGAATATTTTTTGTATGCTTTTGGAAACTCAGATCTGTCTGTATGACACCCATTCTTTCCTATATTTAAGTCTTTTGTTCGGCTGCTCTGTTGTACTCATCTTATAGATAGACACAGTATAAGGCATCTTTTAATATGATACTTTTTTCTTTCATTTGTGAATGCATCAGAAATCAGTTTAGTTTTCTGCCTGTTTTGCACAATGTTTCATTACAAATGTATGAAGCCTACCAGTCTGCATATTTCTTTTCTTTCCATCTATTACTTTAAATGTATACAGACTCATTCCTCTTTCACCATATAATGCATTTGTCCATCAAAGAAGAATCCCTTGATGAATAATCATGAATTCCAAACAATTCCATCCTACTGTACCTTAAAAATACCATTGTATTCATTGCCTTCTACTTTTTTTTTCTAGTTATCTGCTATAGCCATTTCCGGGATGTGATAGAACCATGGCATATCCTTTATCTCAAATAGCTCATGGCAGAGAACAAATCCTGGATAGGATGCAGGCTAGATATTTGCACACACACACACACACACACACACACACACACACACACACACACACACACACACACACACACACACACACACACACGACATAAACAAGATTAGGAGGATCAGCAAATTACATCTAACAAGTTTTTGCAATGTAGGCAAATTTAAACCACCCAGAAAACACAAAGTGACTCTTGGTGAATATGCAGACCGCACAAAACAGTCAGTCCAGCCAAGGCTCAAACTAAAAAAAAAGCGATGTGAGGCAGCAACATTAACTTTGTATACTTGTGCCTTTCTGGCCTTCATATCATTATCTTTCACACACATTGCTGGAGTCATTTTATATCTTCTATTAATTACTCAATAGTTTATCTTGCCATTCTGGTCTATTTTATTGATTCAGCACAGCTCTTAGATAGTCATACTAATATATACAACAGAATGATTTTGTTTATTATAGCTGATGTTATTTACATTTTTAACAAACGCTATATAATTCTGTGTAATTTTCTTTTCTGGTTTTTCCACTGTATTTCCCTTTGTCATAGCTTCAGAATTCTCCTTTTGTATTTACTTTTTCATTTATTTTGGCAGAAGAGGCTGCAAGTGTTTATTCCTTCTTGTTTCTTCCTTTAATCTTTATTAAATGCATGGTTCTCTATGCAGAGTTTTTTTAGTCTAAATTTCCCTGCCAATGGTATTTTTTACTTCCTGTTTAATTATTTCATATAGATTATTTTTAGTGGAACAGAGTTATATGTTTTCCATAGCTATTTAGATTCTTCTGATTTTGATCTCTCCTGAGCTTTCCTGTTTGAATGTCTCAGAGGAATGGCATTTGCAACTTGAATGTCATATTACTACGCTATTTACAGAACAACCAGGATTGCTTCTGCTGATTTGAATCTGTATAGGAATTGGTTCATTTCCTTGGTGTTCAAAGTTCTAACGTGGTGCATTAATAATGCATCATAGCCGAATAAATGGGAGAAAACTTTTTTCTGTTATTGATTTGCATGAAAAAGTATTCTGTGAACAGATGCATGTTGAATCCTTTATTCTGTTGCATTTCTATAATAACATGACAGAAATGGATGGTCTATTTCATACTGCCTTTTTTATTTTTATTTATGCAGTACAGATTCCACTCTCCTTGCTAGGGCAAGAATTCCAGAGAATTTTAGTATTTTCATGCAATAAAAAGTCTTTCGGCTTTTCCCGGTTAGGGGTTGCCTCAGCGAAACTCCAGTACACTAATGATTGGCAGTGGATTTTTACAGTGCTGCATTGCCAGCCCGACACCCAACCTTGAAAGAAGGCACACCCATTCGCATATGCACCTACCTGCATGCCTTTAAATGTCACATGACCACGGAGGGGGCATGCAAACTCCGCACAGAAGGCACTCCAGCTGAAAATCGAATGGAAGAACCTCTTGCTGTGAGGCAACAATGCTAACCGCTGCACCACCGCGGCCTCAATATTTTTATGTAATAATGTTAGCCTTTTTCATTTTCCTTGAAATACTGAAGGCAATTCCTCATTATTGTTATTAATGCATTTTTTTAATGTTATATTTAGACTCATTTATAACTGCATTATGTTCTACCAAATGCTGATTAGATGAAATTCCTTGGTATTGTTTGGTATAATGTGTATTCCAGCATTCTCATGGATCAATGAATGTCATTCATTCATTCACTCATTCAAACTGGTACTGCATCTAGTGAAGAATATCTATTGCCTTCTCAGTCTGAAAGAACACAGGGCAAACTTACTTGATGTTTCAGCAATAACCCACGACTGGGTGTGGGTAATGCCGGATTTACCCATGGCTAAGGTGGTTTGATCACAAGGGTAAGGCCTGAGTGATCACACAAAGACAACTGTGCATTAATCCAGCATTACCCACATGCAGGAGTTGGATATTGCTATTATACAATGACATTATTTAAGAAGGAAGTTGCTTACCATTCTTAAATAATATCTTCATATAATGGCACTGTTGTGTTCATCTGTGTAGTTTCCCTGCTCAGCTTCATTTTCTGATATACTGTGTATGCATAAGGGACTCGTGTTTCCATGCTTGCACAGTTCATCAGTGCTGCTCAAAAGAAACAACAGGGAATAAAAGAATCTGTGTTGCTTTTTTTTAAGTATGAGGCAAAATTGTGTACATTCTCTAAAAATCACCAGGGTTCAGAGGTACAATAATCTGCAAAGTCATCACAGAAATAAAAGGAAAATCATATATGTATCTGTTTCCAATGTACCTGATTTTGTCTTGTATTTTATCTGCCCTTTCTAGCATATATAAATAGAGAAGTCTGGCCACTCAATGGTACTTCAGCAGCTGGACTTTTTTCTATTGGTATATGCTCGATTTACAATGGATATGCTGGTTGGGCTGACCAATGTGAATTGTCTTTTAATACTAATGAGAAGGCATTCTATACTTAAGCAATAACCGACGATGTGGTGTGGTATATTGAAGATTTACCCACGGTTGGTGTGGTTTAATCACGAGGGTGAAGCCCAAGTGATTAAATAAAGCCAACCGTGGGTAAATTTCAATATACCACAACCACGGAGTGGGTTATTGCTATTATACAATGACATCGTTTAAGAAAAAAAATACTTACTTTTCTTAAATAATGTTTTTGTATAACATTGCATTATTGTTCTTCTGCTGGTTGTGGTACACTGCTTTCTTGTTTTGATGTACTGAGCATGCGTATGGGACTTGCGTCCCACGCATACCCAGTACATCAATGCTTTGAAATGGAAGCAATGGAGAAAAGAAAGTCTTTGTTGGTCCGTTTTTTTGTTTTTGTTATATGTTAAAAAAAATATTTTGAGCACTTTATACCAATGTAACAAAAGTCCGGGCGACCGGACCTTTTTCCATTAGTATATTGTGGGATTTACAATGGGCATGCTGGCCAATCAGCGTGCACGTTTTGGAATATTAATGGGGGTCATTGTATAATTGTTCTTGTTAGCTTCTGCATGTGTATTTAAGAATGCCATGCTAATAAAGTAATCCTACACCCTCACTCTTTCTTTCTTTCTCTCTGTTCGTTTTTATTCATGATTATAATACCACAGATGCATTCTCACTAGTTTTAACAACAATAAAATTACAGTAATCCTGAACACCATTTGTTTAGTCACATATCAAGTCAATTGTGAAGTTTAGAGTTGAAATAATGGAGCACATAGTATATAAACAATTATTAGGAAGAAAAGTACTACGTCATTTTATAATAAAACATTTCAGTTATACTGTATAATTCACATAAAGAATACAAACCAGCAAAGCAAAGTGAAGATGGATTTTCCATTTTACTGCTAAATCTTATATATATTTAAAGCATGTGTTTATAGTATTTCCATTTTATGTTATATTTGTATTTTTTTAGAAATACTTCCTAATTGCTGAACATTCTGTTGCTGTCACTAATTCAAAAACAATTTAAAATGCAGTTTGATGTGGTAATTTAATAGTTGCAAAAATATTTTTTTATATAAAGCAAGATAGATAGATCTTACAATAGATGAACTAGTGATATGAACTAACAGGAAACACAACCAATATACCTAGCTAAAGCTTTAGTTACTGTAATTAGACCACATAGGAGATTTGAATTTAGTAGATGACACAGCTAGGCAATTTAAAGGAGGAATTTGACTTTATCCTCTACTCACTGTTGCTGTTTTGGTAGCCATCTTTAAAAGTAAAAGTTTTTTGCAAATGATTTAAAATGTAATATTTCATGATCCCAGTAAAACATGAAGTTCCTTGCAGGCAAAGCTATAAGAGGATTTTATTACCCTATGCCACTGGATTTCAAAAAAAGTGTTCCAAAAAAACTTAAATAAATCAGCAAAAAAAATGTCTTATGATCTTCTGTTGTAATTCTATTGCACAAGTGCCACAGCATATATATCTAGGCTTAAACCTTAGCATAACTATCATTTCATCACTACAGTGAACTTCTAACCAACAAAGTTCTCACATAATGGCGTAAAACAACGAGTAGCAAAAAACTGGTAAAAAACAAAAAACAACGCCACACGACCTTGCTCCAGCAAAACAGTCAAGTAGATCCCAAAGTGCTAAACGCTAATTTTATTTATAAACGTTTTCGCCTTGCTACAAACGCTTGGCTTCATCAGAGTTCAAACAAAACATAATGAATAAAACAAGCTTAAATACTAAAAGGAAGTGATGTCATAAAGTAACCATTTTAAAAAAAATATATATGTATATATTTTTTAAAAAAACATTTTGAAAAAGCTTTTGTTTTAAAACCTTGATAAAAACATATATTAATGTTTGCAAAAGGACTTTCTTGACCAGAAATTACATTACATAAAAGTTATGACCCTGGCAACAATCAGTAATTGAAAAAATAAACACAGCATATGTCTCAACCTATAAATAAAATCCTATCAAATAAAATGTATACACTGTATAGGTATTTAATGTAAAGACCTTGATGTCATGACAAAAAAGTTAATTTAAATAACTCTTAAGTCTTAAAACAGGTAAGATATTGCAATTATCATTCAAACCGGGAACATGGAAGGCATCTGTTCTAAATTGCCACTCCAGTTCCCTCAGTTCTAACAGTAAAAAACTACACAGTAGTTCTTGAACGGAGTTCTTGAAATTTACTTACAACTTTGCAACAACAAGTATTGACTTTCTCGATGTAAATCTTGGGAAAGACTTACACACAAGTTCTTTTGTTTCAGCAATTTATAGAAAGCCAACGTACTGCAATTCTTTTCTACATTTTGCAAGTCACCATCCTCGCCGACAAAAGAAGGCTATAGTGAAAGGCCAATTTGTAAGAGCTGCGAGAATGTGCAGTACGTTGGATGTATTCTATGCTGAATGTAACACTTTATTTGATATGTTTTTGAAGCGAAATTATCCTTCTAAATTTTTACACGAAATTTTGGATGAAGTGGTTACAAAAAGAGTTAATGGCTTTTTTACGGCCATTTTATCAAGTAACATAGAAGTAGGGGTTTTGACATCTCCTCCTGTGCAAGAAATAGTTTCCAGTAGTGAAAATGATAGGTCTATTGGAAAAAAGAGGTTTGACCCTACACTCTGTTATATTACCACATTTAGTTATGATTCCAACGATATTGTATCAATAATTCAGAAGAATTGGGATTTTATTTTGAATAACCCCTTGTTAGCTAACAAATTTGGTAGTAGCCCTAAATTTGTTTTTAAGAGGAGTAAAAATTTGAAGGAACTACTACAGATGAACAACACTGGTACACGATTTAATAAAAGGCTGGGGATGTTTCAATGTGGTTTCTGTAATAGATGTAACCTTGTTAAGGTGGGTCAGACTTTTACTATAAGGGACAAGAAATACACTATAAGGAAGCCCCTTAACTGTGACAGCAAAGCAGTAGTGTATGCCGCCTTTTGTAACTGCTGCCCGTCTTACTATATAGGAAAGACGGACCGCAGATTACGTGATCGCATTTACGAACACGTATATGCAATGAGGACGGAAAATCCTAATAATGCCCTTTCCAAGCACCTGACTGATTTTCCAGGACACAGCTTTTCTTTTATGGCTATAGACCAGATTACTCCATCAATTAGAGGGGGCCCATTTCCATTACTGTTAGAACTGAGGGAACTGGAGTGGCAATTTAGAACAGATGCCTTCCATGTTCCCGGTTTGAATGATAATTGCAATATCTTACCTGTTTTAAGACTTAAGAGTTATTTAAATTAACTTTTTTGTCATGACATCAAGGTCTTTACATTAAATACCTATACAGTGTATACATTTTATTTGATAGGATTTTATTTATAGGTTGAGACATATGCTGTGTTTATTTTTTCAATTACTGATTGTTGCCAGGGTCATAACTTTTATGTAATGTAATTTCTGGTCAAGAAAGTCCTTTTGCAAACATTAATATATGTTTTTATCAAGGTTTTAAAACAAAAGCTTTTTCAAAATGTTTTTTAAAAAATATATACATATATATTTTTTTTAAAATGGTTACTTTATGACATCACTTCCTTTTAGTATTTAAGCTTGTTTTATTCATTATGTTTTGTTTGAACTCTGATGAAGCCAAGCGTTTGTAGCAAGGCGAAAACGTTTATAAATAAAATTAGCGTTTAGCACTTTGGGATCTACTTGATTGTTTTGCTGGAGCAAGGTCGTGTGGCGTTGTTTTTTGTTTTTTACCAGTTTTTTGCTACTTGTTGTTTTACGCCAGTCTGTTTGTATGGCCACAGAGGGACCTGATAGCCCCAGCACCCCGAATATGTTTTGCACATTTTCGGGCAACGCTCGTACTGAGGAGAATCGGGAGAATAACCCAGATAACACCAGTCGGATGACATCTATACTGGCAGCACTATCCGAGAAACTCGACAGATTAAATGCCAGACTTGATGCCGTTGAAAGGAAGGATGTTACCGTAAGCGGTTCTAATTTACCACCACAACCACCACTTCCTAGTGGAACAGCGAGTGCTAGTAATGACTCGCTTCCAGCAGGGCAACTGTTTCCAACTTCCACTAGAGGAACAAACAACGGAGGCTTGAACGCACACTCAAACCAGGAGGTGCGTAATAACGTTTTACCTGCTAGTTCTCTCGGCCGTAGTGCATTGAGAGTGAACGTTTCAGTCGGTGATATTGTTCCACCGATGCAGCGAGCCTCTTTAGCCTTGGACGCTCCTAATCAAGTAAGTGGGTCCTTTAATATTACAAATTGGATGTCGGACACCACGGCCTTTATGTTTAACAACAGTGGCTCCCACAATGTTAATTGTATGAATGACGGAACCAATACTACTACTTTGTCGGACAAATTGAAGCTTTTTGATGGTCATGTTTTAAAGTTAAAGAAGCTTCAATTAGAGTCCGCTTATTTCAGACAATGCATACAAGAGGGGCTAATACCAAAGGGCTTACGCAATTCTTTTGCACCCTCAGGATTAATTAATTCAGCTTCTTTTCTAAATGATCTTAAAGAACTGTTCCAAGCACAGGGTATTCAATTATTAGAATTGATTATCAAGCATTACGAACAACAAATAGGCCAATTATTATTGGACATTGAGGTGCTGGACAGACAATTAAAAGAAGACTTGAATTTTTCAGCATTTAGAATTGACTATGACCGGACTTTAACAAGCATTGAAGCAATGCTTGTTAAACTTAAACAAAACAAGACTAAAAAGCTTGCTAGAGATAGGCAAGCTTACCAATCAGACATTGCTTATCCCAAACTCCGGTTTTTGGAACGGGAGGTATCTACTGGGGTCAATTCAGATAATGGGGTTGTGGAACACGACCAAGTGGATGTAAATATCAATGAGGAAGGTGTTGACCAGGGCGAACATAACAATTCTATTGCTGGTCCAAGACGAAGCAACAGAATAAAGAACTATTATACTAATAACAAAAGAAATAATTCTAATTGGCACAATAACAACAATAATGCTGATTTTTTAGAGCAGCGGAAACCACGACAACGCTTCAACAGGAGATAGATTTTGCTTCGAACGACCCTATGACACTAAGCTCAATTGAAGGAATCCCAACGAGGAATGACATCGAAATGAATGAGGGCGTATTAGACGCTAGAACTAGCGTTCCTGAAATCTTGACAAACTCAAGTGGGGATTTTAAAATTTACAATTTCACGGATTGTAAATTTGAAAAAGAGCTAATTGAACTGTTAGCCTATGGATACACCTTTGTCCCTAGTAGAGCGGGAGATATATCCACGGAGCTTATAAACCTGAAATGTTTCATTAGAAAGCTGAATCTGAAATTGTTTTTTAGCAATGAGGTTAATGATACCAATAGTTCTTCATCGTTAAAACCTCCAAGTGTGTTTAATCCACCATTACACCCAGCACTTTTTGTCTTTGAACAGGCATGTGAGAATGATTTGAGACACTTATTTGCTAACAATTTCAGGATGAGGACTAAATTTGAGTCTAATATTACCAAGGCACAAACAGAGATGCTAAGTAATCTTCGTAATAAGACTATTAGATTACTTAAGCCTGATAAAGGGGGAGGACTGGTAGTATTTGAGGATGCCTTCTATAAAGAAAAGATGTCCAGTATTTTGGACTCAGCAGCATATGCCGAAGCTTCCTTGAATGAAGTTCATACAACATATAAAAGAATAAAGGGTTACTATCGTGACCTTTTTCTTGAAAATAAAATTGATCATGACACATACACCTTTATAGACATAACATTACCCAAAATACCGGTGATGTTTGGCATCCCAAAAATCCACAAAGATCTATGGAACCCCCCTATGAGGGCTTTAATAGACGGTAGGTCCTCTATCACTTATTTTTCAGCCAAATTAGTTGATAATTTGCTTTCTAAATATATGAAACATTTACCATTGATTTGTAAGGACTCCTGGTCTTTTTTAGAGGCCATTAATAATCAACCTTTCAACAGTGAGTTGAATTTCCTCACTGTTGATGTTGTTGATTTATACACCTCTATTCCCCATATGGAAGCCCTTGAATGGGTAGCCCTGTTATTGATTGAAATGGGGGCTCCAACTAGTGAGATTGATGTTATAACTGCAGTATTGGATATTGTTTTGTCGTCAAACTATTTTATGTTTGACAAAAAGTTTTTCTTACAGAAAAAAGGCGTTGCCATGGGCTCCCCTTGTGGAGCAGTGGTAGCAAACTTTTTTATGAGCTACTGGGAGAAAAACATCCTTTTTAAGTTAAAGGACTTGGTAAAACCTATCAAGTATTACACGAGATACCTAGACGATATCTTTATTTTACTTGATGGAGATTTAACAGTAGCTGACAACTTTGTGGCAGAAATTAATACCACAACGGAGTTCTTGAAATTTACTTACAACTTTGCAACAACAAGTATTGACTTTCTCGATGTAAATCTTGAGAAAGACTTACATATAAGTTCTTTTGTTTCAGCAATTTATAGAAAGCCAACGTACTGCAATTCTTTTCTACATTTTGCAAGTCACCATCCTCGCCGACAAAAGAAGGCTATAGTGAAAGGCCAATTTGTAAGAGCTGCGAGAATGTGCAGTACGTTGGATGTATTCTATGCAGAATGTAACACTTTATTTGATATGTTTTTGAAGCGAAATTATCCTTCTAAATTTTTACACGAAATTTTGGATGAAGTGGTTACAAAAAGAGTTAATGGCTTTTTTACGGCCATTTTATCAAGTAACATAGAAGTAGGGGTTTTGACATCTCCTCCTGTGCAAGAAATAGTTTCCAGTAGTGAAAATGATAGGTCTATTGGAAAAAAGAGGTTTGACCCTACACTCTGTTATATTACCACATTTAGTTATGATTCCAACGATATTGTATCAATAATTCAGAAGAATTGGGATTTTATTTTGAATAACCCATTGTTAGCTAACAAATTTGGTAGTAGCCCTAAATTTGTTTTTAAGAGGAGTAAAAATTTGAAGGAACTACTACAGATGAACAACACTGGTACACGATTTAATAAAAGGCTGGGGATGTTCCAATGTGGTTTCTGTAATAGATGTAACCTTGTCAAGGTGGGTCAGACTTTTACTATAAGGGACAAGAAATACACTATAAGGAAGCCCCTTAACTGTGACAGCAAAGCAGTAGTGTATGCCGCCTTTTGTAACTGCTGCCCGTCTTACTATATAGGAAAGACGGACCGCAGATTACGTGATCGCATTCTGAACACGTATATGCAATGAGGACGGAAAATCCTAATAATGCCCTTTCCAAGCACCTGACTGATTTTCCAGGACACAGCTTTTCTTTTATGGCTATAGACCAGATTACTCCATCAATTAGAGGGGGCCCATTTCCATTACTGTTAGAACTGAGGGAACTGGAGTGGCAATTTAGAACAGATGCCTTCCATGTTCCCGGTTTGAATGATAATTGCAATATCTTACCTGTTTTAAGACTTAAGAGTTATTTAAATTAACTTTTTTGTCATGACATCAAGGTCTTTACATTAAATACCTATACAGTGTATACATTTTATTTGATAGGATTTTATTTATAGGTTGAGACATATGCTGTGTTTATTTTTTCAATTACTGATTGTTGCCAGGGTCATAACTTTTATGTAATGTAATTTCTGGTCAAGAAAGTCCTTTTGCAAACATTAATATATGTTTTTATCAAGGTTTTAAAACAAAAGCTTTTTCAAAATGTTTTTTTAAAAAATATATACATATATATTTTTTTTAAAATGGTTACTTTATGACATCACTTCCTTTTAGTATTTAAGCTTGTTTTATTCATTATGTTTTGTTTGAACTCTGATGAAGCCAAGCGTTTGTAGCAAGGCGAAAACGTTTATAAATAAAATTAGCGTTTAGCACTTTGGGATCTACTTGACTGTTTTGCTGGAGCAAGGTCGTGTGGCATTGTTTTTTGTTTTTTAAAAGTTCTCACATAATATAAACTCTGGTGTAAAATAACAAATGCGTTACCCTGGAATGAGGGATGGCTCTTGCCAAAATGTATTAATTACAAAACTAGTATACACTATATGTCTTATTGCCTGACTTATATACTAATACAACACTACTATAAACCACTATTAATACTCATATTAATAATATCTGCCATTTAACTCCAGCAGATCCCAGAACTTATCACTCCCATCTTCTTAAACCTAACTTTCTATTCAGACTAATCATACATCATAAATGCTCAATACCCTCTGCCCACAATGAATGACATGAAACCAGTTCATAGACAGAACTATCTATACCTACCTTTTTAAATACAATAATGAGGAAGTAATCTCACTTAAACTACTACCCATTCAAACTCCAAGCTAGTGAAAAAACATTCATTACTACTGCACCTGCCTGCTTGAATAAACTACCCAGAGAAATAAAAACGAGCAACCTATTCTAGCCTTAGAGCTTATTTTGTTTGAAAATAAGTGCATATGTTTCAGGGATTCTAGTTGATGATATAGTTGATGATATTTCATATTAAAACCTTCACATACAATATTCTTTTGATTACACTTTATTTAATATTAATTTATTGTTAATCACATTTATATAACTAACAAGTATAGAAATAAAAAATAAAGTTTATACATAACTATATAATGACATGTAAAAAGCATTGAAATACAGTTCATTGCAATATCATACGACTGCCTTCTACAGCCAGAGATAAAACATTCAAGCTGCTGATAAAACTAAATTTAGAGTTCTCAGTTTCACTCCATACATTCCCAATACAATTAATAAAAACTGCAAGAAAAACCTAGCCAAACTACAGTTTTCACAATGTGATACTATACCTCCTGCAATAAAGACCAATGGGATATATCCAAATAACCTTTTAAGGACATTATGTAATTTCAGAATATCCATAACTTGTTACTTTCTCTTTTTAAGTTTTTGTGGATACATTCAAGCCAATAAATCGAAAACACAGCAGCTGTAGAAAAGCACGTTTCAGTTTTTTTAAGACCTCATCAACACAGCATAAGTGAACTAACTGGATATGCTTTAGAAACACAGGGTCTTTATACCCAGTTGACTTCTATAACCATTAAGGTGGCTTCAAAATTCCAACTAACATCCAAAGCAAAACTTAAAAGGGTCACATGGACAAACCAATTAGTAAAAACTACAAGAAAAACATAGCCAAGCTAGAGTTTTACTGTGTAATACATTAAAACTCCTGTATTAGAGGCCCAAGCGATATATGCAAATGAGCCCTTAAGTACATCAAGTGTTTCAGTTATATGGCTTTTGACTGTCCATGACTTTTTACTTTTTCTTTTTAAGTCTTTGTGGATACAAAAAGGCTAATAAAGCCAAACTCCACTACCTGTGGACATGCAGACATGTCCACATGGGCATTCAGAAGCTAACAAAAACTACCAAAGTGTAAACATGTCATGTTGGAGTGATTTCAGATCTCAGTGGAGCATTTCTGTATAAAGCGATGTTTTCATTGTATACATATGAAAATGATTTTTTTTTTATTAAACTTCAAGTTGCAGCTGCCTCTTTTTCTTGTCTGAAGGTATGATCCGGATTGGATAGTTTATAAAGATATGTATGCTAAAATTGCCTGAAATTCATGAATAAAAGTTGAGTTAGACTAGATATATAGGTTTTTAAATCAACAAGTAAATCCAAAAATAAACAGTATTCTGCAGTGAGACCTTCTGAAAATGCTCAGCAATTAAGGGGTAAATGTGTCATCAGTAGTTTTTCTTGCATTTATTACTACCGTAGCATCTTTGGGCAAATTTTCAGTCTTGAGTTTTCCTTGATTCAACTGCAGTTGTTTGGACATCAAAGGAGTATAGTTCAATTTTCATAAAGTAATATATTTTGTATTTTTTACTGCATTTTGATTTGACTGCTTTTTTAGCAATGTCTGGGCAAATGCAGCTGCTACATTTCAGTGCATTTTTGTATAATAATGTCTGTTTGCTGATTGATAATATTAATGACTATTTATTGCAATATAAAATGTAATATTTCTCAGCTTCCCTTGCTAGTTTGCAGTGCCAGTGTGTACTTCTGTGCATTAGGTCACTTTATTACAGCTTCATGCTCTTGTCTCTTTGTACCACTTCATTTTGTCCCATACTTCACCATAGTGTTTTCTATTTGAGAAATTTTATAAATATCATGCATATTCTAAGTTAACAATGGTACTGCTTGTGTTTACTAATGGTGTTTTGAACTGTTTATGCATGTTTCTGGATGATTAGGTCACTGCAGTAGTCACATCTGGTTTTAACATCATTACCATCCTCTGCGTTGCTGGAGATAGGCCCACAACATCTGGATGAGTCCACACTGGCATTGTCTTAAGACGGACAAAACAAACCATTTCAAAAAAAAAAAAACTTTAACCAGATGAAAAAAAAAATATATGGGGCAAGAGCCTGTGTACCTTTCATGTGAGGGGTCAGTTGCCACAAAACTCTTATAAATATATACTAACTCCAGGATTGTACAACCTCAGCCAAGATTACAAATGCCAATAAAAACATCTAATCACTACAGGTACAATAATGCAAGCAGAGCTATGAGAGATTGTCAAATAAAATGGTGATGGATGAATTGCAGCTCAGGGAAATATGCATGACTAGCATAGACCTTGTCCGCTTTCACCTGTCCAAGGGTAGTAATGCTGGTGGACACTGATACATGTTTTGTCAAGTTTTATAGTGTTGCAAGCTAACAGACAGATTCCGCTGACAACTAATGTTTCAGTATGTTTTACACACTCTGTTGTATTCAATATTTTGCTATAGCCATATATGTTGTCAAATTTTGACATTTGAGCTTTTGACTTTGATCTTTTTACATTTGGACCATATTTTAGAGACAGGCCCAGCTTTGAAAGGAAAGCTGGAACAATAATGGCCTGTTAGCATCATCACAAAACAAAAATAAAACAGACATTTTGAGATACATTAGCTGCAATGAGAATAAAGCCATTGTCAGCAAAATTGAATGTCTCCAAATTGCTCATTGACTACTGGAAGTACATATAGGCCCTTTCTGCTACCCTTTCTTTAATCACTACTTGCAGCCGATGCATCATGGTTGCATAAGCATCCCCATCATTTATTCCCCTACACTCATCTATACAGACACACACACACACACACACACACACACACACACACACACACACACACACACACACACACACACACACACACGTGCATGCACACACACAGACACACACATGGACATACTGGCATAACGGTTACCTGTCCCTGAGTATACTTAATGTCCATGATGTTTCTTCTTATTTTTTCCCATCTCTTAGAACTTACATATGATTACAGTCTGTCAATAATGCCAGACATTAAAGTTTCATTTTTTGTGTTGGTCAGAAAATGCAACATAATGCAAGACATGCTCTGCTGCTCTTTTAATGGGTTAACTTTAACACAGTAATATTTTTAAACACTCTCTGGTGTTGTGTAATGTTGTCCCCAGCTTTGTCCAGAAGTCTGACTCCTTGTGTCACAGGTGTCAGTAGTCAATCAATAATGCCAGACATTAGAGATTCGTACTTTTTTGTGTTTAGTAAATACATTTATACTTGTATATATTTCTTTTAACTTTTTAAATGGATCAGACTTATATGTATAAATAATCCCTGCTGCCTGGTATCTCCTGCATGCATCTTTCGCGATGCAAATTCTGTTTTTTGATACCATTCCAGTGACTAAAATTTAGAAATGTTTTCCCTGGTGTCTGGTGTTCCAACCCCCATTCATCCACTACTCATTAGTCTAGGTAGAAGATAAGGGATATGGCAGCTCCCCACCTTCAAACACATACTCCACGCACACATACACACGCACACACACACACACACACACACACACACACACACACACACACACACATGCTCTCTCTCTCTCTCACTTATAAACATACACACCCACACACACATACACACACATACACACATGCACACATGCACACACACACACACACACACACACACACACACACACACGCACACACGCACACACAGACGCACACACACACATGTGCGCATATACACAAACACACACACACACATACACACATGCACACACACACACACACACACACACACACACACACACACACACACACACAAACACACACACACACAAACTCTCTATTCATCAGGTACCCTCTGATCATACTCTTTCAAGCATCCACAAACACACACATGCACACCTTCAACAGTACCTACTAAACTCTCCAGCACTTAACCTCTAACACAGTCTCACGCACTGAAAGCAATAAGTGAATAATAGGTTTTGTCCAAGTTAATTACTGTTGCTGGAGGAAAGACTTAACCAGATGAGCAGTTCTATGAATTGCTCAGCTGTGTAAAGCACTTATTGCAGGCATTTCTGGCAGAAGAGCACATGGTGAATTACCAGATGTTGTTCCCCTGCAATGTCTTATTAGGGTAGAGAGATATACTGCAATGGTTCTGTACCTCTGTGATGTAAACACTGCTGTAAGGCTGTCTAAGAAATGAAAATGGTTACCACCACCAGTAAAAAGGATTTACAGCAGGCGCTATCCTTTCTGAATGCTGGTCTTAGTCTTTCAGTATAACAGACTTAGTAGTAGTCTCCTTGAACTATTCTGCATTGAATAAAAAGCTCATTAACTAATCTATCACCAGTTACATTTACTGTGTGCCCTGTATGTTAGTTGCACTTTGTATAACATTGTTTTATGTGTATATCATATTGATTACCTTAACTACTTGCCTGTAGCTCCATTAGTGTATGGCCTGCACAAGTCATAGCTTAAAAAGGTGCGTGTTGGTATATCAATAAGTCTAACAACCACTAAGTTCAGTAATTAAAGAAAATAAATATAAATCAATGCAGAGTCCCAGTTTGAAGGATATTCATATGTTCCCTGATGGTGCTATACATGTCAGTATGCATCTGTCAAATCAGAAGTTTGCATCCCCTTTATCCATTCCCTTAATGCATCATGGCTGTAAATATTGGTTCCAGTTTAGGTAATGCATCTTAATCTGGATTAATAGCCACATTAATGTTATATCACCCCAGATCACTTCCATTTTCCATCTCTAAGCTTCCTAGTACATTTATCACAGCATGAATACATTCATCAGATCCTTCGCACTGTATGAATCCATGTATCAACTGTGTCACTGTAACACTACAATATGAATCCATGTGTCAGCAATGAATCAACTGTGTCAGCGCAACACTACATTATGAATCCATGTGTCAGCAATGAATCAAGTGTGTCAGTGCAATACTACAGTATGAATCCATGTGTCAGCAATGAATCAACTGTGTCAGTGAACACTACCGTATGAATCCATGTGTCAGCAATGAATCAACTGTGCCAGTGCAACACTACAGTATGAATCCATGTATCAGCTTTATCAGTGCCAGACTACATCATGAATTCATATATCAGCAATGTATCAACTGTGTCAGTGCAACACTACAGTATGAATCCATGTTTCAGCAATGAATCAAATGTGTCAGTGCAATACTACAGCATGAATCCATGTGTCAGCAATGAATCAACTGATTCAGTGCAACACTACAGTATGAATCCATGTGTCAGCAATGAATCAACTGTGTCGGTGCAACACTATAGTATGAATCCATGTGTCAGCAATGAATCAACTGTGTCAGTACAACACTACAATATGAATCCATGTGTCAACAATGAATCAACTGTGTCAATGGAACACTACAGTATGAATCCATATATCAGCAATAAATCAACTGTGTCTGTGCAATACTACAGTATGAATCCATGTGTCTGCTTTATCAGCACCAGACTACATCATGAATTCATATGTCAGCCATGTATCAACTGTGTCAGTGCAACACTACAGTATGAATCTATGTGTCAGCAATGAATCAATGGTGTCAGTGCAACACTACAGTATGAATCCATATGTCTGTAATGAATCAACTGTGTCAGTGCAACACTACAGTATGGATCCATGCATCAGCTTTATCAGTGCCAGACTACATCATGAATCCACATGAATCAACTGTGCCCATGGAACACTACAGTATGAATCCATGTGTCAGCAATGAATCAACTGTGTCAGTGCAACACTACAGTATGAATCCATGTGTCAGCAATGAATCAACTGTGTCAGTGCAACACTACAGTATGAATCCACGTGTCAACAATGAATCAACTGTGTCAGTGCAACACTAAAGTATGAATCCATGTGCTAGCAATGAATCAACTATGTCAGTGCAACACTACAGTATGAATCCATGTGTCAGCAATGAATCAACTGTGTCAGAGCCAGACTACATCATGAACTCATATATCAGCCATGTATCAACTGTGTCAGTGCAACACTACAGTATGAATCCATGTATCAGCTTTATGAGCTCCAGAATACATCATGAATCTATATATAATATCCTCCACACTGTATGGCTCTATGTATCAGTTCCACTCTATACTATGAATCCATACATCAGTTGTGTCAGCTCTGCATTACAATATGAATCCATCTGTCAACTCTTTAGCTTTCTGTGAGTCAATATATTAGCTATACACCATGGTATAAGTCCATGTTTCAGCTCCATATCACATCAAAACTCATTATCCCAGCTGTACAGTACACTGCAAGTCCAGTATGAATCAATGTGTTTATGCTGCATCACAGTGTGAATCCTTATATTAGCTTCACACCAAAATATAATTCCATGTATCAGCTCCGCAGTACAGTGTGAATCCATGTATCAACTGTATCAGCTCCACACTACCGTCTGAGTGCATGTGTCAACTCTACTCCACAGTGTGAATTCATATTTTAGATAAACATCAGCATCACAGTATGAATCCATGTATCTGCTTCACACTATGGTATGAGTCCATTTGTCAACTCTACACTTCAGCATGAATTTATGTTTTAGCTCTACACACCATAAATCCAGTCATCAGTTCCTCACAGCAGTGTGAATCCAAGTATTAGCTGTTTGTGTCATTGTGAATCCATATAATTAACTCCTCAACACAGCATGACTATATATTAGATATATACCACTGAATTAGTACATATATCAGTTCATGCATTACCTTCACACTACAGCATAAGTTTGTTTATTGGTTCTACATCACAACATGAATAGGTATGTCCACTTGTCAACAGAGTACAATTCCATATATCAGTTCTGCACCATAGAATGCTTCCATCAATAAGCTGTACTCCATAGTATGGATTCATACATCCTCTACACACTGTGGAATGAGTTCATACATGAGCTCTTCACTGTTGTATGAGTCCATGTATCAGCACCACATCACATTAATTCATTTCTTAATTGCTCACTGCAACATACAGATCCACATGTCAGCTGTTTGTGGCTGTCAAAGTCCATAGATCAGATTTATACCACAATAAGAATCCACAGTGTGAACAAATGTATCAGTTCCTGACCACAATTTGAATTTTCCTTGCCCCATTATAAGTGTATGTATCAGTCAAACATCACAATAAATCAAAACACCATGTACACACAATGGTGTGAATCAATCCACCATCTCTTTCTCATAGTGCGAATCAATCCATCATATCCTCACTACAGTGAGATTCAATCCATCATCTCTTCACCAAAGTATGAATCAATCAATCATCTCTTCCTCATAGTGCAAATTAATCTATCATTTCACAATGGTATGAATCAATCCATCTCTTCACCACAGTGTGGATCAATCCATCATCTCCTCACAAGAGTTTGAGTTAAGCCATTATCTGCTCATCACAGTGTGAATCAATCCAACATCTCCACACCATAGTGTCACTCAATCCATCATCTTCTCATCACAGTGTGAATCAATCCAACATCTCCTCACTATAGTGACATTCACTCCATCATCTTCACATCACAGTGTGAATCAGTCCATCATCTCCTCACCATATTTTCACTCACTCCATCATCTTCTCATAGCAGTGTGAATCAATCCAACATCTCCTCACCATAGTGTTACTCACTCCATCATCTTCTCATTACAGTGTGAATCAATCCAATATCTCCTCACCTTAGTGCCACTCAATCCATCATCTTCTCATCACAGTGTGAATCAATCCATCATCTCCTCACCATAGTGTCACTCAATCCATCATCTTCTCATCACTGTGTGAATCAATCCATCACCTCCTCACCATAGTGTCACTCACTCCATCATCTTCTCATCACAGTGTGAATCAATCCAATATCTCCTCACCTTAGTGCCACTCAAGCCATCATCTTCTCATCACAGTGTGAATCAATCCAATATCTCCTCACCTTAGTGCCACTCAATCCATCATCTTCTCATCGCATTGTGAATCAATCCATCATCTCCTCATGACAGTGTGATTCAATCCATCATCTCCTCACCTGTGAATCAATCCATCATCTGCTCACAGCATTTTGAATCAATCCATCATCTCCTTACCACACTGTGAATCAATCCATCATCTGCTTCACACTAATGTATTATGAATCCATGTATCAGGTCCTTACCATGCTATGAATCTGTGTATCAGTTTTTATCTATCAGCTCCGTGCAATAGATCCATGCATCAGCCCAGTCCTGTTTGTGTGAAGCCATGTAGTGGCTCGTCTTTACTTCTGCCCCATATTACAACTCTCTGCATCATCTCTGAAGCATTAGTATGACTCCATGAACCAGCTTTGCAACTTTGTGTGAATCCTTTTGAAGTTTCACACCATAATATTAATATGTATAGGAGGCCTTCACCACTGCTTGAACCCATGTATCATCGTTTCACCATTTTGTTATGTATATACAAGCAGATATTTCATGTTTTTTTCTCTATGTGCCTGTCTGTTTAATTGTTTCAGTCCTCCTTTGAACCTTTTATGTTGCAGCTGTTCTGCATCACTCACAGGCATTCATTCTGCTACCTGATCTATTTTTACCTCTGAACCTTTCCTTGTATTGCCAGTTTATCCTTAAAGCAGTAGGTTACCATCTCACAACTTCCAAAGTGAGTGTAAATAGGTTGTTCATCTGGCAGTAAACATGGAAATTAGCAGCATGGAAGTAAAGATAGCACGGGCCCTGTATTTAGACAACTGGATGGAAAATGGTAGGAGAAGGGTACAGTCAGCAGTTGACACAAAGTAGAAATAGTAAATAACTAAGTGGAAAATTATATGATGGTAATGGGATGAGAGAAGGAGAAAGACAGAGAGAAGGTGTTGCGATCTCCTCCCCCCCCAAAAAAACATATCAGTATCACAATAGAGTGCTGTTGCAAGGTTTGTGGAGAGATTAAACATTTAGACGTGCATTAGTATTATGGTAAAGTGATCTAATACACAGGAAATTAGCATCACAAAGAATGTTTGTGCAATAAATATTCAATTCTGTCAAGAAGGTCAATAATGACAGATCAGTCAAGTAATATCCTTTCAGAAAATGACACGTGTCAGCAGGGTGCACAGGAAATGAGTGATTAAAAGGGAACTGCAGAAATTGTCTCACAAATCAAACAAGGGATACGTGAAACAACAGTTTTGGAAGTGGGTTGATAAAATATGGGATTTCAAATGAGCATGCAATAGACAAGGCAGTGTTTTTGATGGTGACTAGACAAGAAACTTAAATCATCTAAGACTTAAAACTTATCCAGTATAAAAGGAAAGAAGGAAACAGGGTTAAATATTCACTCTTTATCTGTAGCAAAGTCTATATAGTTATGTTTCTAAAAGAATTGCTGAAGAACTTATTTGGTGACATAGAGTTTGAATGTAAGGAAATGCATAGATGGCCTAGGGTGGAAGAATGTTCACACTACAGCCTTTTTGAATGTGTAACGTTATCTGTGATCTGCAGGCTTATGTGGTAGAAGTGAAAGGAGATGAGTTACTGTACAGGCAGAGGAGAATTGTGAAATAGAATTATATACGTACATAGGTACCGTAAGTACTAGGCTATCAGTCCTTATGGGACACTTTAAGTGTAGCCATGCTTCCCGTTTGTCACCCAGCTGTTATCCCGTAGGTGTTTTACTGCCCTTACCATAGTTATATTTAAATATTTCTAATCCGTAGCTGATTATTTTGTTTGGGTCTCATCTTCAGTGAATTAGGGGTCTTTACTATAAGGTAGGGCATTTAAATACTGCCTTTGTCCATTAGGAGGCTAGGGGTCAGTACTGGGTAAATTTCCTTTTTCTCATCCACTGGTCCAAATTACACTTTAATAGGATTATGAAAAGACTTTTTTTTATGTACATGGGGGATCTATTCCATTGTATTGGTACTCAGTAAATCAGTAAGCTGAATGCCAACATTGCAGTTTGTACTGTGTGGAGCAATGAAAACACTGCTGTAGAAACTGCCTTAATATTCTGATGAGGCTGAGGTATTCTGTACCTACATAGGATAACACAATCCATACATATTCAAATGTGTATATCTAATTTCATACTTAAGTTTTGGGCATTGGATTATGATGGGGGAAATGGGCAATTTTGTTTTGCAGCCTGATAAATTTTGACTTCATCAGACAAAGTGTTCATTTCACATGAATAAATCATTTATTATTTACTCTCTGACTAACCATCAAATCTAACTTGTCACACCATCCCACATATTATTCTACATTATAATAATATAAATGTGATTCTAGATTAATACATGGATGTATCAAAGGCTGCCTACGACTGTACCCTGCACGTAAGCCTGCATTAGGAAGCACAGTCTGAATGTTGGAATGGAAACCTATCATCTATGTATATTAAAATTAGTGTCTGTTTAAACTACTACAAATCAAAATGATTAGAGCAGGAAAGATGCTACAGCAACGGAAAGGAAGTTTAGGGATTTTAAAAGTTTTGAAGAGGATATAGGAGAGCAGTGACAACTATAAAGGATGCTTTGCAATGTTAGAAACTCATGTTACAAGAAAAGACTCATTCACTAGTATTACTCACATAAGAACATGTAGATATTGCAGAGTGGATGAAAACATGTGTTTTGTTTCCCACGGATTAGTTTAATGTTCAACATTGATTCTAGGTGAACAAAAGTGACACGTATGAAAAGTAAAGGAAATGGTGGTGTGTCCATGTGTATTTGTACTGTACAAAATGGCATAAGGAAGACATTATTCAGAAAACGATGGGCAGATTAAGATCCAGGCCTTGGGATAATGGTAAGACAGATAGCCTTTAGTATGAAGGCATGTTCTGCTGGTGACAGAGTTAAAGGAGGATTAGTGGATAATTGACAAAGTGGAAGAAAACCTTATGGTTGTATTTCACAGTCTTCCATTAATGAAATGAGAAGTGCTGCCATATTGGTCAAAATGGAGATGGAAATATGGATGACAACCCTAGTCAGGAAAGTGGCTGTGTACTGTCAAGGTCTAAATGGATTGATAGTGGTTGAGGTGGCCATATATGGTCACTTCAGCACTCAATTTGCCATTCTTAGAGTAATTCTAGGTTATAGTATAACACACAAGTACAAATATCTGGGCTGCCAGGATAGAAGACATTGCTGTGCTGAAAAAATACAATGATAAATGTTATGGTGGGAGGTACCAAGAAAAACTGCACAACTAAGTTAAGGAAGACAATCATAAAGTCCTTTGTTTTTTAGTAGACCTTCTCTATCCCTTGAAGAGACAGGTATCAAGGTAAGCAAGGTAAACAAGGTATCATTCTATATGGGGGGTTGAAAGTCATAGCTTATGTATGGTGTATGTTGGAAGGAAGTGTTAGGTATGAATTTTTTTTGTCTCTGTAGAACACAGAGAGAAAGCTAATATTTAGACTTGTTACAAGGAATATCAAACATGCAGGCAACTGACCTCCCAAATGTGAAACAAAACAAAAGTCATTTTTTTACAGATGTTGCTGACATGATGTTTTGAACACTGTGTTGCTTTTTACATGCATTTGGAATATGTTTTGATATGTTAACTGCACATGAGACCATACCCATAGCTGGCAAACATCATACATGAAACTGAATAATTTGCATGCATGAAGAAAACATTAAATATTATCAATTAAATAATATGTCCATTATTAGTGAAATACTGAAATACTGTATTTTAGAAATACAGATTTCAGAAAAATGGGATAGCTGCTAATGATTCTTCAAATAGTTGTGGTAATGTGGAGTGTAACAAAGGTTGTTTTGCACCAAGAAGGACTATGTAATGATTCGTTTCAAAGGGAAACGTTTAGGGCAAGGTAATCATAAAATATATCTAAGCATATCATAAAAGGTAACCTAGAAAACAAAAGAGCTGGAGTATAATTTATATAGAAGTTAGGATAGTTCATCAAGTCAGAGCTCAGAATTAACAGGGGCTAGACAATAAATTAAAATGGAAGGAAGTCTGGTTTTCATAAAAAAAAGAGACAATAAAATGTTTCAAAGGAGAGGGAAGCTTAAATGCCTGGGGAAAAGTCTCATTGACTAAATTAAAAGTACTTAGAGGCTGTATATTTTAATTTATGAAGAGGCCAAGATGATTGTCTGTAGGCTCTGCGTGTTGTCAGTTATGACATCTTAGGGAACCTGCTACAAAAAAGTTGTCCAGATATAATGGCTAGTTACTGGCTCATGAATAACAGATGCTTGTGATTTCATCAAGATTATTTTATTTGCAAGGTTAAAACAATAAGCAAAAAGGTCACACAGAAAAAAACAATTGGTTAAAAAACACAAAGAAGAAAAATCTACCAAACCGAGCCTTTCCACTATGTGATACCCTAAACCTCTTGTATCAGAGGCAACATGGGATATATGCACAATACCCTTTAAGGATATCAGTTGTTTCAGCTAAATGGCAATTCTGAATGTCCAAGACCTTTTCTTTTACTTTTAAGTCTATTTATGGACAATTTCAGGCCAATAAAACCAAACAACACTAACTGTGGAGATGCCTGTTTCTGCCTTTTTATGGCATCATCAGCACAACATAAGAGAATTGTTTGACTTTTGGAAGCACAGGGTTGTTGTACTCAACTGATATCCATAAACATTAGGGTTTCTACAAAATATCCCAACTAATAAACTAAAGCAATGAGTAAAAAGGTCACACAGAAAAAAACAAGTGGTTAAAAAACACAAAAAAGAAAAATCTAGCAAATCTAGACTTTCCACTGTGTGATACCTTAAACCTCTATCAGAGGCAACATGGGATATATGCAAACTACTTTTACTTTTAAGCCTATTTATGGACAATTTCAGGCCAATAAAGCCAAATGCTAGAGGGGTTAGACATCTTAACCTAACATAGGTTTGTTAGATTTTTCTTTTTTGTGTTTTTTAACCAAATGTTTTTTCTTTGTTTTAGTTCATTAGTTGGGATATTTTGTAGACATCCTAATGTTTATGGATATCAGTTGGGTACAGCAACACTCTCTTTCCAAAAGTCAAACATTTCTCTTATGTTGTGCTGATGATGTTATAAGAAGACAGAAACATGCATGTCCACAGCTAGAGGGGTTTGGCTTTATTGGCCTGAAATTGTCCATAAATAGACTTAAAAGTAAAAGAAAAAGTCTTGGGCATTCGGAATTAATGTTTAGCTGAAATACCTGATATCCTTAAAGGGTAATTTACATATATCCCATGATGCCTCTGATACAAGAGGTTTAATGTATCACACAGTGGAAAGTGTAGATTTGCTCAATGTTTCTTTTTTGTGTTGTTTGTAAGGTTACCTAAATGGAGGGAGTGGTGTTAGATGGTTATATGACGTAGCTGAGGGAAACTGGCATCTGAAGGGTAACATAGACCAGTGAAGTGTAGTATATAACAGCAGCAGTTCTAAATTATTCTGATTATTGTGTATTTAATGCATTACTTTCTGACTCTAATTATTTTTATAATTATTCTTGATAACAGAAAAACACTCTAATATGATCAGTTTAATTTTCAAAAAAAAAGTGACATACTTTGCTTTCTCTGTTTTTGAACTGTTCAACTGATAATTTACTTAAGTTGGTTCAAATTATTACTCAAAGCACACAGCTTTGCTATTTAGTGAAAGAAGTAATGTAGATCATTAAACTGAAGACAGCTTAAGATGAACCATGGTGGCAGAGATTTATGTTATGGTCACATTATTAATGTACCACAATGAACTTGAGAACTGTTAATGATTTCAAAATCACTTAATGTAATGCATCCGTATGTACCTGATTAGTCTAACATGACATTTGGGTCTACATGTCAACATTATGGTAATGACTAAAAATATGTAATAAGCAAAACTAACAAACATTATTTTTAGTAAACAAAGACAAAGTAATCTAGCTATGGCTTTTAAATGCCTTTATACATTAAAATATTGTATTTGTCCGTCTTAGTAAAACAGTAATTTATGGTGTTTTGATGTTACATTGGAAAATAACCATGCAAAGAACACTGATAATAAATTGTCAGTGCATCAGATTATACGACAGTTAAGTGCAAATGATTGTTTTTACCAGGAAGCCAAGGATACTGGGCAGTCTAGAGGATCCACAGGTAACTGACAAGAGACACTGCTGACAGAGAGAGTTGTGTAGGTGGGAGACTCTTGTAACTATAAGCATCAGGCTGTACAAATAGCATTCACAAGGCAACCAAGATGCCTGTCACATGTGTTACATGACCAAAGGTTACAAGCTTTCATTTTTAGTGCAGACTACTATCTATCTATCTATCTATCTATCTATCTATCTATCTATCTATCTATCTATCTGTCTATCTATCTTTCTGTCTTTCTATCTATCTATCTATCCATCTCTCTCTTTTTTATTTCTGAACTATGGTTGGTCAGGGTTATTCAAGGGAATCTCTGGTGAAGTCTGTAGCAGTCCTTTTGAGCAGATCAGTCATCATTATGTGCATAGAGGTGTACAAATAATAAAATCATCAGGTAACTAGTTTCTTCTGAAGTTTCCATCAGGATAACTAGCACTCAGTGGGTACAGTTCTATTTGTTAAAGCCAATGATCACAGGTCATAGGGCTGAAACAATTTCAGCCTGTTCCCAAAACTTTAAATATGGGGTAACTGAGGGGAGACTGGCATCTATCAAAGTGATACAGACTGATGAGATGTAGTACATAAAAGCATTAGTTGCAATCTAGTCTGATGATTTCATATGGAATGCATTACTTTATGCACTCTAATTATTAGTTTTATAAACATTTTTCACAATAGGAAAGCATTCCAGTAAGTTCAATTTAAAATTTCAAAAAGTCACAAATTGTGCTTTCAGTGATGTTGAACTGTTAGACTGATAATTACTTACGTTTGTTCAAAATATTAATCAAAGTATGATAATTTGCTATATAACAACAGAAGTCATGTAGATGATTGCAGTGAAGACACCATAAGATGAACCATAGTGGCAGATGTTTATGTTATGGTCACATTATTAATGGATGAAACTGAAGTTGAGAACTGCTAATGGTTTCCGAATCACTTAATGTAATGCATCTGTTTGCATGTGATTACTCTAACATGACAGTTGGTTCTGAATCTCAGCATTATGGCAAATGATCAAAAATATGTAATAAGCAAAAACATCAAATATTATTTTTAATAAACAAAGCTGAAGTAATCTAGCTATGACTTAAATATATTTATCTGTCTGTCTTACTAAAATAGTATGTTCTAGTGTTTTGATTCTGCACTGGAAAATAAGCTTGTAAAGGACACCGAAACAAATTCTCAGTGTATTAATTGTTATCAGCTGCAAAGTACATAGGATTATTTCACCCCAAGGCTAAATATACCGGGGATTGTGTAGAATGCACTGTCTCCTGACCAGATACAATACTAGCAGATCTGCTGAGTCAGTGGGAAGACTTTCATACCTACACTTGAGACTGTACAAGTATGATTTGCAAGGCAACTGAGAGGTCTGTCAGATTTATCATATGAGCAAATGTTAAAAGTACCTATTTTAGTGAAGAACACTGTTTGTCTGTTTATCTATCTAGCTCTCTATTTACCTATGTTTTAATTCTGATATCTGCTTGGTCGGGGTGAATCTATCAGACTCTCTGGTGAAGGAAGGTAACAGTCCTGCTCTGCAGATCAGACCCCTGGCGTAGGTATACATGCGAAAGACCAATCAAATCACTGAGTATCTAGTTAACTCTGAAGTTTACCATTAAGATAGATGGTATTCAGTGGACACAGTTCTTTCTGGTAAAGCAGGTTTGTAGAAGTCATGGGGCTAAAATCATTTTAACTTATTTCCAAAGCATTAATTGAGGAGGAAGTTTCAGTTGCTGCATTGGAGCATGTGGCCATTTAAGCCATTTAAGCCTTGCTAGTGCTCACCATGGAATTCAAGTTTACAGTGGATCATTTTTGGTATGTGGAACTGGTATTGTGGAATGGACTGGACTGGACCCCAGACATGATGTACATTGATACAGGAGGATAATGTCCATAGAAACTATAATGACCTAACAAGTGTGTAGCAACTTACCTGCTGAATTGACAAGCTATGAAAATGCATGATGCTGGAGCATTGTACCCATACCCAGCTGTCAGTGGCATTAAGAGGTGAGGGGCTGTGCCATGGGGTCCGTGATTACCACTGATCTTTATTTACAATGGTTCACAAACATCCATGTAGCAAACAAACTTAATATTTTCCAATTAGTTAGCAAATGAGCCCACCAAAGAGACAAAAATCATGCTCTAAACATTTCTTAAACTGTGAAGCAGGCTCCTTCAGGATTTATAAGGTGACACAGTAACCCCCAAGTTCAGCTGCCCCTGATTAATTGCAGCCCTCCTATTCATTTTAGCATAACCTTCTCAGCTCTCACTACCTCTGTTGGCTGCTTTTGGACACAATGCTTCGGCACCATACATTTTCAGAGCTAATTGATTCAGCAGCAGTGATACATTTTCCACAGAATGACTATCCTTTCTCTGGAAAAAAATGTCTCCAGATCAAGCAATATGATACATTATCTTATTTTAGAAAACATTTAGACAGTTGGATGGGTTTTTATGAATTCACCCTTTTTAATTTCTCCAAACATTTTAGATTTCTAATACCATGATGGGAATGTACCATTCCTAAGTCACAGTACAATTAAAGTTCATGAAATTAGTATTGTTTCACTCTTTGATGTCAGCCAAAAGTGCTCTTCGCAGCATGCACATTGTGCCCAGTAATGACTCCTTCTGCAGTTTATATGGAGTTACATGTATTGGTAGTGTATCTAAATATGCTTGTAAACTCTTTTTATAGGCCCCCTTGCTCCTACTACTATTGGAAATATTTGGGTATCCTCCTTTCACATTGCTCTCATTTCTGCTTGGAGATCCCAATATTTTATAACTATATCTTTGTGTCTCTCTTTATGCAGGACACTGTAGTCACTGGGTGTGGTAATTTCAATGATCAATGCTACTCTTGTCTTCTTTTCTTGAACTACTATATCCAGTTTTCTAGCACCTACCTTTTGAATTGTTTATAATAGATGATCCCATGTAATGTAAACATTATTTTCTATGATGTTTTGTGGCTCATGTTTGCAATGTTTTATAGCCACTTCAATACCATGTTTGCACAATCCCCAGTGCAACAGTCTCTTCACATTATTATGCTTTTCAGTATACAGCCCTTCTGCCATTAGTATGTCACAACCAGCAACGAGCTGTGCGACTGTTTCCAATTCAGTTTTACAAACCTACATTTGTCTGTTTCTCCCACATGTTCAATGGACTTTGTAAACCAACATGTACATAGCCCACTATATTGGGCCACCAATATTAACCTTTCATCTCTTGGTTTGAATTCTCCTCTCCTTAATCATTCCTGAATTCGTTCCTAATCAACATGAGATTCTTCCAGAAGTTTTCTATACCTGCAACTATATTTATGCATTTTGCACATTTCTTTCCTTTTCATCTGATCCTTCACCTTATATTCTTCCTTTTGTTTTTTGGCACATTCAGTTGCTGCCTGATTTTTATCTACTTCTGGCTTGATTTCTATTCCTGCTTGATGCCAATATGCTTCTGCTAAGTTAAGTAGGGAAGTCATCTTAGATTTATTCTTCTCATGTTTCAAAGGTTTCACTACATTTGGGTCTTGTGAAATCAGCAGATATGTGTGGTATGCCACAATTGCAGATGTGTACATGTAAACAATTTCAAGGAGGTCCATCCCCCCTTCGGAATGGGGAATATATAATCTTGGTATGCACTGATTTTTATAGATCATTTTGTGAAGCATCCTTCTTGTTTTAATATCTAATCTATCCAACACATTTTGGGACCGATCAATCACTCCAAAACTGTAAGTTAGGACCGGAAGAGCAAATTGGTTTATAGCTTGGATTTTGTTCCTAGATGTTAATGCTGTTTTCAAGATTAATTTAAGTCTTCTAAAATATTCCTTACTAAGTTTTACTCGCATTTGTTCATGTTTTATTGCTGATCCTTCATCATTTCCCAAGTATTTATACACTCCCTCTTGCTCATGTTCTTTTATATCACATCCTTGTCCCAAACTGATGTTTTTTTTTCTGGTGCTACAGTCTTCCTACTTTAAAGGTTACTTTTTCACATTTATCAAGGCCAAATGACATTCTAATATCATCTGAAAAAGTTTTGACAAGCTGCATCTGTGTTTTCAGTTCCTCATCTGATGACCTATACAGTTTTAAATCATCGACAAAGAGAAGATGGGAATTCTTTATTATTTGTTGTTTTCTAGGAGCTAAATTATAGCATTGCAAGGGCAAGGCAAAACAGCAATTGTGACAGAGAGTCACCCTAAAATATCCCCCTTTTAATTTTTATCACTGGGATAATAAGTTGCCCTTTATCATTACTTAATTGCAAAGTGGTCTGCCATTGTTTCATGGTCACTGTAATGTAGTCAATCAGTGTAGGGTGTATCTTATACATTTTTAAGCACTCTTTTATCTATGAATGTGGGATACTATCAAATACTTTTTTGTAGTCAGTCCATGTCATATTTAGATTCTTTCCCTTTTTACAGTTCTCCACTATGACTTTATTTAACAACAGATGATCCTTTGTTCCGTATGACTTTCTTTTATTGCTCTTTTGTTCTTCTGCCTTAATTGAGTTTTTTTCTAAATGACTATAAACTCTGTTGGCATCAATTCCCGTGTATAGTTTATATGTCATCGAAGGCAAATATTTGGTCTATAATTTTTGGGGTAGCTTGCAGATTCACTCTTAAGTAGGAGGATTGTTTTAGCTGTTGTTAGCTAGATTGGTGTCTGTTCAGGGTGTGCATATAAATAGTTCTTACTCATGGCTAAGTCTTCATGCAAAGATGTTAATACTTTTAACCAAAAGTTAGATACTGCATCTTGGCCTGGGGTTTTCCAGTTAGAGGCTTTTCTTAACTTTATTTCAATCTCTCAGGCTGTTATTTCATTCCATTTCATATCCTGTACCTTTAAATTTCTTATTCTTTCTTTTACTTCTTTTATTCATTTAGCATCTTTGTTGTGTTCCACAGGATCTTCATAGATACTCCTCCAAAATGCATCTATTTATTCTATTTTGGCGGTCTTTCAATTCCATTTACCTTGTTTCCCAATTCTCTATAAAACTTTTTGGGTAATCAGTAAATTGCTTATTTTGTACTTTTCCTTTATATTTATCTGTGTTTTCCACCTGTGCTGAAATTTTTAATTTGTTATTTGTGATAGTGCATGATAGATCTTGGTCTGTTCTAGTACTGTGCACTGATTTTATCACATCTCTCTTTCTAAATATTTTTGTTGATCTATTCCCTCTTCTAAAACCTTCTAACAGTAACACTTCTTGTCTTAATTGCTTTATATTTTATTCTGTTTGATACTTCCATGATGGTATTCAAATTCTTGATTTCCTTTGCCTCACTACTGTGTGCTCTTTTGGTAGAACTTCATCAGTTATTAATATAGCTGCACATAACATATCTTGTTCACTTATGTTATATCACATGAATCTCTATGGACAGTCCTAATTACTGTGTTCATTTGTTTTATCAGACTTCTGATTTTTGGGGTTTTATTAACCTTCTGCACTCTATTTCTTTCATTGGTTTTAATATATCTATCTATACCCATTAAATAGGCACATCCTTTGTTTTCCGCAATCTGTCAACCAAACCATCCTCAGGGAAGTTCGCAATAGAAAAAAGTTTATAGCCACTAACTTCATCCAAGACCTACAAAGTGTCAGCTAGACCCCCCCCCCCAATAAACAACTAGCCCTAGACAAAGCCATTGAGCATTTCAACTCAACCTTCCTAAACATCCTAAGCCATCATGCACCTTCCCTAACCATTAGAGTAAAAACTAACTATGACCCATGGCTCCCCAAAGACACCAAAACTAAGATGAAAGAAAGAGACAAAGCTTGGACACAGTATCAGAGAAATAAAACCTTATGTCTTAGACAAAACTATCTAGAACTCCAAAACAAAATCAAAAAGCAAATCAAACTAAACAAAGCCAATTACTATAAAAACATGCAGGAAAAACATGTTCATAACCCGCAGAAGTTTTGGGCCACATTAAATAACATACTTTGGCCAGGAAAAACCACCACCCTATCCCCAGTGCTACCTAGCAATCTTGAAGACATTCCCACACAAGTCAACAAATTCTTTACCAAAACTGTCCAAACCCTGGCCAATGCCCAATACAATACCAGTAGACCCACACCAACAAATACCTCCACCCTTCTCAACACTCAACCCAACATCCCCACTTTCAACCTCAACCCTGTGTCCACCAGGGTAATTTCTAAGCTCCTCAAAAAACTAAAACCAACCACACTAGCAGCCGATAGGCTTCCAGCAGACTTCCTTCAGGTATCAGCTGATGCCATAGCCTACCAGTCTCTATTCTCATAAATAGATCATTGCTGGAAAACAAAATACCCACCTCCTGGAAAAGTTCACACATCATTCCACTACACAAAGGGGAGAACTCCTTAGAGCTGACCAATTATCATCCAATTGCAATCCTATCACCTTTGTCCAAAATATTAGAAAGAGTGGTTCACACTCAACTAATGCAACACCTCAAAGATAACAACCTTCTCTCTGCTTCACAACATGACTTTAGGCCATCTCACAGCACCACCACAGCCCTCCTATCATTCAATAATATAATTAACCACCACAGAAACAATGGTCTGTTTGTATCCTCTGTATTCTTAGACTTATCAAAAGCCTTTGATATGGTTAACCACAGCATTCTTCTCAATTCTCTATCTTTCATAAACATAAGCCCCTCCTCTATTGCTTGGTCTAACAGCTACCTATCTGGCTGTCAAGAAATGGTTCTCTGGAAAGACCAACTATCCCCCCTATTGCCAGTTACCATAGGAGTCCCTCAAGGGTCTATTTTCAGTCCCTTACTGTTCTCCTTATATACTAACCACATCACTTTATCCTCACCCTCTGTGTCAGTAGTATAATATGCAGATGATGCCACCCTTATTTGTGCCATCTCCACACTACATGAACTTCAGTCCTTAACCCAGAACTACTTCACCCTCACAGAAACATGTTTCACCAATATCAAACTTCTTCTCAATCCCAAAAAAAAACAAACTTATTATATTTAGCCCAGGAAAATCACCACCCCTAAGTGATAGCTTCTCTATCAAATCCAAAGACAACACTCAAATCAGCCCTACGACACACACAAAACTGCTAGGTGTTGAAATTGACAACAATCTTAAACTCGACATCCACATTGCTCAAACCATCAAGAACGTTAACAAAAAACTTGGACTCCTTTATAGGAATAAACACTTTATGGCTAATAACACCAAAGCAACATTTGCAAGGACCCATCTCCTATCCATCCTCTTATATGCCTCTCCCATCTTAACTAATCTCCGGCAAACTGAACTAAATAAAATGGAAAATCGCTAAATTTGCTACCGAATCCCCTTATAGGTCCCATCATTGTCTGTCACTTAAGCAAGTCAACTGGTTGGAGCTACCTCATATGCTACTAGTCAACCAACTATCTGCTGCTCACAAACTCTACTACTTTCCCAACCTAAACCCTGCACTACAGGAACTCATACAACCACACATCCCCACTAAAACTCTTATATCCAGCAACCAAAACCTCATAAAAGTCATCAAGCATAGAAATGATGCTGGCAAATCCTTTTTTGCCAGCACCATTGCCAAAAAATGGAACACCCTACCAAGCCATACAACCTCTACCACCTCCACTACTCAGTTTAAAAAACTACTGAAAAACCATTTTCAGAATAATTGGCTATGCTCATGCCAGTCACCAGGCTAATCCTTAAAAAGGTAACTTATCTGTACCCCAACTACTCTCAGACAGTCTGTCTCATGAATACAAAATACTGCCTCTTTTTAGGTCTTTTGAGTAGATGTCTTTTGATACTCTACACCTCAATGTTCGACTTTTCTATGAACTGTTAATGTATTCCATACTGTATGTATCATCTCCTTGTGTGTATGCAATGAAAGCTCTCATAACATGAAACAAATGTTCTATGTCATTTCCTGTTATTCTTTGTATGTGTTGTTTGGAGCTTATCTCCCTGGGCCTTCGGTGAAAATGGACTTGTGTCCAGTTGGACTTTCCCGGTTAACAAATGTAAAATAAAATAAAATAAAATCTTCCTGTGGCACCTTCTCTTCAATTTCACTACTCATCATTGACTGCATCAGAGTTTCCACAGTCTCCTGTTCCTTCCCTTACTGTCTAGCTTCAACTGAACTTTTATACTGGTTTCCTGTGGAAGGATCCAAAATATCTTGATATGGCACCTGACCAATTCTTTCCTGTTCCACTGGTTTCCCCTTAATTTGGATATCCATTGCTCTATCCTGTTGTGGTGCTTTCTGCATTAATTTTCTACACTGAATCCTTCACATTGCAGGTGCTCCATAACTTCAACTTCTATTTCTTTAATTTCTGCTTTACTAATCTTCTTTTCCACATTCCATCTTTGTGATATTCGTTTTTTTATTGTGAAATTTTCCATTTCTCGATGCCTTTACCTGTATTTCTCTTCAAATGTCTTTGTGGCTGCCTTCTCTATATTAATTAACTTGGCTTTCTCCTTTGCATAAATATTGCACCACATCAAATCTCTCGTTGTTTATTAATTACCTTGGCTTTCTCCTTAGCATAAATATTGCACCATATCAAATCTCTCTTTCTTTCACCCCATGTGACTGACCTACTGTTCCTTGAAAAATGAGGTAAGGTATAAAGGTGGGCATTGGCAAGGCATAAATGTTGGCATGGCTGAGTTGCCTAGAACATTTTTATGATTCTAATGTTCTGTGATTAATATGTTTAAGTATGACTTTGTCAGCATCATAATAGCATATAGGTAATTCTATATTCTAAATTGGCCACAGGGCATAGAATATGCAGAATAGTCTATGAATATGTTATCCTAAGAGCACTGTCTCAGTGACAAGAGCTCCAGGTGAACAAGGAATGTTAGCATAAGTTTCACAGGTAGCTAAACAAAATAAATGTTAGACCATACTGAATGCAACATGATATTAGATCATGCAGTGTAAAGCATCACTTTGAGTCATATTGGGTGCAACATGTTTTTAGATCATGCAGTGTAAAGCATCACTTTGGGTCATATCAGATACTGTATGTGATTGGATTATACTGAGCACAGCATGTGGTAGGAACATACAAAAGTACATCATGTGGATAAATCATACTGAGCTCATCATGAGTTTGGATCATATAGGGTACAGCACATCTTTGGAACATAAGGTGTGCAGCATGGTGTTGGATCATAATGGGCAAAGTATGGGGTTGGATTACTCTGAGTACAGCATGTGCTTGGGTCATGAAGGACAGAGCATGTGGCTGTATCATATGTGATATATCTTGTGGATGGATCCTACAGTACAGACCAAGTGGATGGATCCTATTGAGTGTAGCATGTGGTTGGTTCATACTGAGAACAGCATGTGGTTAGATCTTACTGAATGTAGCATGTGGTTGGTTCATACTGAGCACAGCATGTGGTTATATCCTACTGAGTGTAGCATGTGGTTGGTTCATACTGAACACATCATGTGGTTATATCCTACTGAGTGTAGCATGTGGTTGGTTCATACTGAGCACAGCATGTGTTTAGATCCTACTGAGTGTAGCATGTGGTTGGTTCATACTGAGAACAGCATGTGGTTGGATCATACTGAGTGTAGCATAGCATGTGGTTGGTTCATACTGAGAACAGCATGTGGTTGGATCCTACTGAGTGTAACATGTGGTTGGTTCATACTGAGAATAGCATGTGGTTTTATTCTGCTGAGTGCAGCATGTGGTTGGTTCATACTGAGAACAGTATGCAGTTGATTCATACTGAGAACAGCCTGTGGTTGGATCCTACTTAGTGTGGCATGTAGCTGGATCATACTGAGGGTAGCATGTGGTTGTAGCCTACTCAGCACAGTATTTGGCTAATTCATACTGAGTAGAGCTGGTGGTTAGATCATATTCAGTACAGTATGTGATTAGAAAATGAGTACAGCATGTGTGTATGCCTAGATCATATCAAGTACAGTATGTGGTTGGAGCATACTGGGAACAGCATGTGCTTAGAATATACTGGGAACAACATGTGTTTAGAAACCACCAGGTACAGCATGTGCTTAGAATATACTGGGAACAGCTTGTGGTTAGAAACCACCAGGAATAGCATCTGCTTAGAATATACTGGGAACAGCATGTGGTTAGAAACCACCAGGTACAGCATGTGGTTCGAGAATCCTGGGAACAGCGTGTGGTTAGAGACTACTGGGAACAGCATATGGTTAGAGAATACTGGGAACAGCATGTGGTTAGAGACCACCAGGTACAGCGTGTGGTTAGAGAATACTGGGAACAGCATGTGGTTAGAGACCACCAGGTACAGCATGTGGTTAGAGAATACTGGGAACAGCATGTGGTTAGAGACCCACCAGGTACAGCATGTGGTTAGAGAATACTGGGAACAGCATGTGGTTAGAGACCACCAGGTACAGCATGTGGTTAGAGAATCCTGGGAACAGCATGTGGTTAGAGACCACCAGGTACAGCATGTGGTTAGAGAATCCTGGGAACAGCATTTGGTTAGAGACCACCAGGTACAGCATGTGGTTAGAGAATACTGGGAACAGCATGTGGTTAGAGACCCACCAGGTACAGCATGTGGTTAGAGAATACTGGGAACAGCATGTGGTTAGAGACCACCAGGTACAGCATGTGGTTAGAGAATACTGGGAACAGCATGTGGTTAGAGACCACCAGGTACAGCATGTGGTTAGAGACCCACCAGGTACAGCATGTGGTTAGAGAATACTGGGAACAGCATGTGGTTAGAATATACTGGGAACAGCATGTGGTTAGAAACCACCAGGTACAGTATGTGGTTAGAGAATACTAGGAACAGCATGTGGTTAGAGACCACCAGGTACAGCATGTGGTTAGAGAATACTGGGTACAGCATGTGTCTGAATCATGCCAAGTAGAGCACGCAAATGGATCATGAGAGGTTGAGCATACAGATGGATCATAAGAGGTACAATACATGGGTAGATCATACCATATGCAGCATGTGGTTAGATCATACAAGGCACTGCATGTGGTTGGATCACATTGTGTACATTATGACGATGGATCATGCAGGGTAGAGCATAACACTAAATTATGCTGTTAGATCATACTGAGTACAACTTGTGGTTAGAGCATACTAGGTATAGCACATGCTTGGGTTACTTATATATATATATATATATATATATATATATATATATATATATATATATATATATATATATTATACTTGTACAGCATGTGCATGGATCATCCTGGGTATAACACGTGCATGGATCATGCAGCTTTGGTGTCTGAATCTACAGGCCACTGCTTCATATTCTATAAATAGAGCTGATTTTTGGAATGGGTGTATAATCTGCTCAACATCATTCCGCTTAAAATGATGATTGCATTGAATCATGGTTGCCTCACAGCTCCAGAGTCATGACATTTGGTCATTATCTATGTTTAGTTTTCATGCACTCCTTATGGCTGTGAGGGTTTTCTCAAGGTATTCTGACCCCCCCCAAAAATATATATATAATATATTATATATATATATATATATATATATATATATATATATATATATATATATATATATCTATATGGATCACCTTCAGATGCCCGAAACGCCAAACCGCCGAAACACAAATCACCGACACCAAAAGACCGACAACAAAAAATACCGACAGCGCAAAACACCGAATACCATTACACCAGCACACTACACGTAAACAACACAGTACACTACATAACATATCCACTATCCCTAACCCAAACCCTAACCCTAAGGTCCGACACTACCGCACTTACCCTACCTGCACCCTAACCCTAACTCACTTACCCACCCCTAACCCCAAGATCCGACACTACCGCACACTCACCCTACCTGCACCCTAACCCTAACTCACTTACCCACCCCTAACCCCAAGATCCGACACTACCGCACACTCACCCTACCTGCACCCTAACCCTAACTCACTTAACCCACCCCTAAACCCACAGTCCCTCACTATCGCACACTTACCTGTCCGCTCCCTAACACTAAATCCATCACTCTATCGCACACTTACCGAGTCCGTCGGGTTCTCACCTTGTCGGTCATCTGCATTGTCGGTGTTTTCGACCCGTCGGATTCCGTGTCGGTGAAATGCGATGTCGGGCATCTGAAGGTGACCCATATATATATATATATATATATATAAATATATATATATATATATATATATATATATACACACACACACACACAAATATATATATATATATATATATATATAGATAGATATATATATATATGGGTCTACCTATTTTGTCAAAATGCCAAAACATCGAATGTCAGTTTGTTGATGCTCACAATATCAAAGTCGGACTTAATAGACTCACTGGAACTATAAAGACTTTCCCACAATAAGTAACTGGTTGTGCGGGATGTTCAGTTTTGCCCTTTTTCCAGCTGTAGTGCCATCTCTGATTTGCTATATTTAGTTAGTGGATGGTACGGGTTAGGTTTTTTTATGTTTTTGGTAAGTGGATTCTTACCGTGTGAAAGTCTTCATAGTTCTGGTGAGTCAATAATGTGTGGCTTTGATATTATGAGCATCATTGAATTGACATCTGATGTTTTTGCATTTTGACAAAATAAGGTAAATCCATATATATATATATATATATATATCATCATATACATCTATCTCTCTCTCTCTCTCTCTATATATATATATATATATATATATATATATATATATTGCATTTACCTTTGTTTTATATATATATATATATATATATATATATATATATATATATATCAATTCACTCACTTGGTTAATGGTTGTTAAACTATAGAGTAGCATATCTTGTTTGCTCATAATGTTTCCATCTTTTCTAATCAGCAACATACTGCAGTATGAAGAAATGCCAAGAATGGATTTTTTCACAAGCTTCTGGTTTTCTATCAAAATCACAAATGACATTAACATGAGTGGAAGTCACAGAGATATTCCTTGTCTTTGTTGCTGAAAGATGTGCACACAAGTTCCTGTGGAAGGCATACAGGGCAGCATATACGTATGTCCCTATTCAATCAGCATTAACAGAGGTTTTCCGTTACCTTCTTTCTGAGCTATATGGGATGTTATTGGAGGTGTGCAGCACCTGGTATGGAGTCTGCCTTTTACTTTTCAGAAACAGGTCTAGTCTGTGGTTATATTTTGTGAAGGACAAGTACAAATTTGAGATGTTAGTAGTGCTCATTTTTGATTTGAGGACAAGAACTTCCTCCAGGTTAAATTGACCCATCCATTTTCTCCTTCCTGTATTCTTTCTCTTACACTGTCTCTCTTCCTTTTCTCCTGCATACCCTGTCCTCCTTACAATCTACTATACTCCAACTATCTCTACTCTTAGTAACCACCCTTATTTTTCTCTTATTTCCTTCTATATCATCATCTTTAAATTTTTCTTACCCTCTCCTTCATCACCTTTTTTGGCCTTTCTTAGCCCAGTCTCCTTACTGTTCTGTTTCTGCACTTTTTGTATCCCATTACTTCTTCTTTCTCTGTAATATTCAAACATAGTTAGTTTATATATATATATATATATATATATATATATATATATATATATATATATATATATATATACATTTGCATGTTTGTGCCATTTATTATCTATTGATCTTATTTGTAAAATTTATTGTAACTTCTTTAACTACTTATATGTTTCAAAGATTTTATATATATGTATGGTTTACTATCAAAACTTGGAAACTGCATCTTTCGACCGACATACGGTCAACTTGCAGTTTCCAATTTGGCAGAATGTCGACCCAAAATCGATCGACTACGCTACAAGAAACAGGTAGTGAAGGTTGATAATTTGGGTTCAACATTGTCCGGGGAGGTTGCACTTCAGTGAGGAACAGGGAATTAGCACATTTCCTCACTGAAGTGCAATCTCGGAGTTGGTATATCTATTGCGCAGGGGGTGTGGGGGGGAGTAGAATTAACATACAGTTGACTGTAGAGTTCAGTGGTACGTTAATGTGCATAGCAGGAAGTGAGCGACATCACCTCCTGATATGTTGAATACATTGAACCACAGTGGTCAATGTATTCATTTTTGCTTTGGTTTACTATTCGGAATTTCAGCATTTCAGGTCAACATTTTAAATGGTCAACCGAAGCTTATTCAAAATTTCAATAGTAAACCTATATAGAAATATATATATATATATATATATATATATATATATATATATATATATATATATATATATATATCATATAGATATATATCATATATATATATATATATATATATATATATATATATATATATATATATACACAATTTGTATAGGTTAATAGATAGGTACTAGGCTACCTGACCTTGTGGACCATTTTAAGCCTAGCCAGTTTCCCTTAATGACAATGAAACCCTACATGTCTTGTCTGTGAAGTAAAGACCTTAACTATTATGCCAACCCCCAACCCCACCTACTATGCCAAGTCCCAACCCCTATTATTATTTATGTCTTATGGAACTTTTTTGCCTGGGATGCTTCTGAAAATGCGATTTATACCAAGCTGGACTTTCCTGGTAATCAAAATAAAAAAATAATAACATAATTGAAGCAATCACTGGGTGATGATGGCTCAACAATTAATAGTTGTGCCTCTTAGTTGCAGGATTAGGAGTTCATTCCCGACCTACTGTTTGTGGGCATGTCAAACCTTATTGTTTTACAAACATATCTTTGTGGGTTTTTTCTTGACATTCAAGTTTCACCTCTCATAGGATAGATGCTGGTTACATGGTTATTCAACAAGCTTTCGATATATTTAAAATTTATCCTTGCCTTTGTGACCTCAACTATGGTTAAAATGTCTGCAAAGAATGAAATAACTTATGCAGATAATACATAATTAAATAAATAAATGAAATACAGTGCAGTTCTGGTTGCAATGCATGAGAAACTACCATAGTTACAATATGTACAGGTATAACATGTTACTGTAGGTCTAGAGAGCTGATGTTTCAGAAATAGTAAACTGCTAGATAACAGCACTAAGAAATGAGCTGGCACCAAGTACAAAATTATGCGAAGCACTGCCGAGATTCTGCCCTTGCTGTGAACAGTATATAGCCAGTCATCTGATGGGTGTGTTTGAGCTCAGCATTTATGACTTACTATTTATAGATATTTCAGTTACTATATTCTGAGTTTTGACTAAGGTAGATATGATGGTTCAAAGTAAATTGAAGAGATATTAGCAATTATTGGCTAAGGGCACCTACACTATGTATGGCCTTCCTGATGCTTGTGTATCAGAATGTAAAGTATTTATTTATTTATTTTTAGTTAACTTACTGAAAATATTGTCTTCATTGGTTAGACATAGACAGCTATGTTGAACATGAATATTTGTAATTTATATTTGGGCCCTTAAATAAATAATCCTTTAAATGTATTGTTTCAGGAAGAGTCCAAGGAAGTGTTCGGTCAGCATGCCTAATTTCTGTTAGATTGCTGCCTTGCTGAGTAATATTGTGTGTTCTCTTTTATTACACACCTGACTTGAAATGATAGAAATGAGTACCAAAGCACCTTTTTTTACAGTTAATATAAATATAAATAAAAGATAGTCCATAGCCCTCCTGGCTGGCATCAGGAAATTTATTGTCACAGTTTTGTATATTTATAATCAACTCAGCTAGAATGTTATAAATTAGCATAATACTAAGGACTGATTGATGGGGCTTGATGATTAATTAATGTGAATATCTTGTCAATCTGCCATGTATTTGATGAAGACATTTCAAGCCTTTTCTAATGTTGAAATTCACAGGCCACCAAAAATAACTACACATAATACTCTTAAAAACAAATGCTGTAATCATAAATTGTAATTGATTAATGTTGTTCCACCATAATACGTTTTAAGTATTATTGTACTATATGTTCTACTCCAAAATTGCATTTTTTGCAAAAAATAACTTTTTATTCTAACAGTACAGTTTATGTTCCATGAGATACATTTGTTTAGTCTCTATCCTACATGCATGGTATCCTACATTATGTTGTCTTTTTGTATCTCAAATGGTACTGATACATTTGTTTTCAGTAAGTCACATTGAATTTGGTTATTTGCTATTCTTTATGACAACATCCTTTAACAGACATTTTATATTATTTTAGCAATAATCCATGACTGGGTGTGTGTATTGTGGGATTTACTAATGCTTCATGTGGTTTGATCATGAGGACAAAGCCTGAGTGATTAAACAAAGCCGATTGTGGGTAAATCCTGTGATACCCACACTCTGTCATGGATTATTTTTATTACACAATAGCATTATTTTAAAAATAAATTGATTACTTTTTTAAATAATTCCATTGCATGAGTGGACCTTAATTGATATTAATCTGTGATTTCCTCCTTTTTTTCAGATTGTGAAACATGCACTGTGCCTCATCCAGAGTGTGCGTGCTGCTTGCTTACACAGTACATGCTTCTTGTTCACGTGTTAATTAAAGATATAAGTACCTTAGGGGAAAATAGTCTGTAAAGATTTATAGTGAAGCTCTTTCATTCTTAAGAAGCTGTTGTGAAAAAATATAACAATTCAGTCATGTTTTCTTTACACATAGTGTCTGAACAGTCAAATTAACAGTCCTGGTTCCTGCTATGAGGTTACAGTTTAAAGATTGAAGCTTTAATAGTCTTTTCACCATGATGGAGACATTAAGTTATATTAATGATGCTTCATAAAAACAGGATAGTGTTGAACTCTTCCAATCATTTTAATGTATGAAGCATTCTGTTATATTATGATACATATGATAAAGGCCAGCCCTTTTAGTCTTAGAATCCTTGGTTATGCATAGTGTTTATATTAAATGATTTGCAATATTTAGAGATGAAGGAAGTATATATAAAAATAAATAAATGCTTGCAGGAACTAATCAAAGGGAATGTAGTATGGTAAGCCAAACTCCATATTGATTCCCATCGCAGGAATATTGACGTATTTAGAATGCTAGTAACATATCTTGTTTGGCAACACAACATTTTTAAACCCAAAACATCAAACAGCATTTTTTCAATGTCAATAAATAAATAAATTAATAAAAATGAGCTGTACATTGTTGAGCCTGAACATAGCTGTGTCCATGACCAAGAACCAAAATTATGTCTGAAGGATATCCTGAAGTACAGTCTTCAAAGACCAGCTGGACCATCAATTAGCTTATGCCCCTTGTACTAAGTAAGCTGGTATATATTAGTAGTTACCACTGGAAGAACCCTAGTGCTATCACTTATCTAAATACATCCACCCATTTGCCTTTGTTCTTGTACCGGTAAGCTGACACATACTTGTTAAACAGGTTAAATGTGACCAGTGTGGCTAGTTCTGAAGAAGCTCCTAAATGTAGTTATTTCAACGAGTTAGGATTTGAAATTTCAGGTCTCAACCAATTTTCATATTTTCCCTTGTATCAGTAAAATTATCTGATAAGTGATTGTTTTTCTATAACCTTACTACTACATGTTTCAAAATAAGCATTGTGTAACTATAAGGACCATAAAGTCAATTAAATAAAATCACGGAATCAAAGAACTAAGACAACTGACAAAATGTATATTACAGTTTGCTGTACAATGTCTCACCATAAATGAATACTATTGAAGGGTTGGGAGGGTGGCCTAATGGTTAAGGTGTTTGCTTTACAAACACAAGGTACAGGGTTTGAATTTCACAGGGGATAATTAGCTAGGCTTAAAATGGCTTACAAGGGCAGTTAGCCTAGTACTAATCTATGAACCTAATCTATGAACCTATGAACCTAAGAAACATAAATGGAAAAAAAAAATCCAATTTATTCATTTCAAAACCTACACAGAAAAAGCTCTTTTGTATTAACAGATTATATACGTGTTCCTAAGATATCAGCCCATTTAAGACAATGAAGACCTTTCTGAACTCATTGCCAGATATCAAGCAGTAGTAATGGTCTGCTCACTCGCCATTTTCCCACTGATCCAAACCTTTGGCCTAAGATTTTTATCTCCCACATTAGACGTTTTATGTCTACTCTTGACTAGACCATCATTTCTGTCCTCTTCTTCCCAGTTCTAGAACTATATGCCTTTCTTCCATCTCTCACAGTTCTTCTTTTTAGTTTAGCAGCTTTTGCTTTTTTCCACCTCTGTTACTATACTTTACTCTCTATACCCCATGGTCTCATACATTATTTGTAATCTCTCTATACCTCATGGTCTCATACATTATTTGTAATCTCTCTGTACTCCATGGTCTCATACATTATTTGTAATCTCTCTGTACCTCATGGTCTCATACATTATTTGTAATCTCTCTGTACTCCATGGTCTCATACATGATTTGTAATATCTCTGTACCTCATGGCCTCATATATGATTTGTAATCTCTCTGTATCCCATGGTTTCATTCATAATTGGTAATCTCTCTGTACCACATGGTCTCATTCATGATTTGCAATCTCTCTGTACCCCATGGTCTCATACATGATTTGTAATCTCTCTGTACCCCATGGTCTCATACTGACTTTTGATCTCCCAGTTTAATTTTGGGTTTCTATTTCCCATAACTGTAATGGATCCCATTCTTAAGTCAAACTAAGATTAAAGTTCATGAAATTATCTGTTTCATCTGATGTTAGCCAAAAGTTTTCTTAGCAGCACCTGCAATGTGCCCAGAAATGACTCCTTCTGCAATTCGTATTGAGTAACAAGTATTGGTAGAATATTTAAAAATGCCTGTAAATTCTTTTTATTATACCCATTCCTCATACTAAAATTGAAACTGTCTGGGTTTCTTTCTTCCACAATGGCCTATGTTTGCCTAGAAATCTTGATATTTTATGACTTTGTGTCTCTCTGTATGTGAGAACTGTGGTCACTAGTTAGAGCAATTTTAATGATCAGTGCAACCTCGGAGTTGGATATATTTAAATAGCAGGGGGTGTGGGTGCGCATCCCCCCATTAGGGGTGCAGGGGGAGCTTGGGCCCCACTACCAATGTGTAGGTAGGATTTTGGGTTTATTTATTTATTTATTTATAGATTTTTTTTTTTTTTTTACATGTTTGAAATTTCAAAAGTCGAACATATGGTCTCGGCCATATGGGTTTCAGCTTTTTGAAAATTCGATCCTGTATAATAGACCTATATATATATATATATATATATATATATATATATATATATATATATATGTATATAAAAAACAGCTGATAATGGTAGTGATCATGCAACAAAGTGAAATCCCTCTGTACTGAGAGTAAATTCTCTCTAGACTAGTCTTGTGATCCTGCTTATCTATTATTGATTAGGCAAGAGGGTAGCAGAAAGGTTTTTATAACTACTGAGTTGCCCTGAATTATCTGTTCCACTACTCATTCTGTTTGAACTAACTTTTCTGCTGAAGAACCATCCCCATACTCAGACGATGCTGGACTTTGATGAAGGGCCTTGTTTAGCCCTCAGGTTCCTTGGGGCCTTTACCGTTCCCATTTAAGTGATTTCATTATTCTTTCCACTTTTTTATGTCTGGCGAAGTTTCTGGATTTCTTCTGGTATCTTTGAGGACAGCAGTGTAATTTTGTCTTACATTTTAGTTAAAGATATAAGTAGATTGTTTCTTTGGGTGAATTTTTCACATATGTGTTACTATTCTGTGCTATCTGCAGTACAGAAGGTAGATGGAGTTGCTTAAATTTCTTTATAAACAGAGCAAATCAGGGCTAATCTATCTGTTCAGAAATGCATATTGCAGATTCATGCTCCTGATAGCTTAAATAATATCTACTGTCCCTAAAAGTTTCATCGCTTAAAGATGACTTGTGTAAGAAGTTCCTTGCTCTTGCATTGAGAATGATACAATGAGCCCCGTTTATATTTATGGTGTCATTAATGTCACATGACGGTCTGGCCTTTTTAGTTGTAATCTTAAGTGAGTCATCCCTTCTATTCTCTCTCAGGTAACTCTATGATTTTGAAATTATTTCTGGCTTAACTGTTTCCTAGGTCATCAGTTTTGGTTTCTAGTTTGTTTGCATGGCTGTGCATCTACTGAAGTTGTACGGTGGTACTAGTAGAATTTATTGTCTGTGATTTCCTTATAGTAACATAACCAGGGTATGTCTCTAATGATGCCTCACTGACAAGTATTCAACTGATTTATGATCCTGTCACCCAAGTGTGATCACCAATGATTGAAAGCTCTGGCATGAGAACAGTATTCTGGAATAAAAAGTCACAGGAAAAGAAGTGATTTTGCATGACAGCAAGCCTCCCCTTACCCCAATGTGGGGGGCTACACCCACTACCCCTAACAGTTGTACATACCAAAGCTGAGGTCACACCATCCCTGGGAAAGAAGAAATCCTTGATATTTCGTCAGTGTGTCATTGCAAGGAAAAGCTGATGAGCTGCACACTAGTTATTGTAAAAATGAGTATCAATCACTGCGGTTTTGAAAACAAGCCTGGCGCTAGGTCTTAATCTGTGCTAATTGAGTAATTGATTATAAGATCTGAGAAACGCTTACACTACAATATTAGATAGTAACTGTAGACATATGTTGTAAGGGTTCTGCATTAAAAAACTAATAAAAAATACCACTATTGAGAATTTTAATTTTAATCTAGAACATTCTGTTCTTGCTCTTGTCCGTGTACCCCTACAAAATGCTGCCCGTATCTTAATAATTTTTCTTTTATTAGTAGAAAAAATGGTTTGACTTAATGCCGGCTCCAAAAAGGGAGACATTTGTGAAACCCTGACCTCAGAACTGGTCAGTGGTTCATATAAAAAACATAGACCTTTAACTAAAGAGAAGCAAACTGACTTTGTGACATGAAAAGCTTCCATTTCCATTGTTATGTTTTAGTGCACTAATAAGCTATAGAAAGGTGCACACAGGTGTCTAACAAGTGAAACCAAGTATTCTTCAGCTGGCGTCTTACTGCGAGTCGAACTGCATGGAAATGTTAATTGCCTGGGACATCAAAGCCTGTTCCAACACAATTTAGTCACTTATGTTAGGTGGCTTACATCTGAAATACTTTAACAATGAATATAAAATTATGGATGGAAATATTCATAAAATGTCAGCTTTTATTGATTCATTGCAATCATGAATGCATAGATGAATTCCAGAAAAAAGACACTTTTGATTTCCTAAGCTGGTTATATTGCATATTTTCTTTAGCAACAGAATTACTAAATTGTGGTATCATTTTACTGCATCAAAAATTCTGACAGTGCTAGGCTTGGAAATAAAGTTGTTTCCACTGCCGTATGTAAAATACAAGAATTTATACTGTAGTTTAGACTAACCATAACAAGAGTTCAGCTTGAATTTGATTTCATAATTGAAAAACAAAACTCCATTATGCATTTACTTTTTCATACTGGCAGTAAAATAATTCTGAATGGATGAATGACAGAAAACCATACTCATGGTTCAGAGACAATAGCTGTGGCCATGTACGCTGCTAGCACAGGTGGGTCAAGATTATGCAGTGGCAGAAAATGTGATTCTTAGACGTGTTTACCTGTCCATTTCATTTCTTCAAGTCTTTCAGTTTTCTATTAACATGATGGAAATTAATCCCATTCCTAAGCCAAAGTATGATTAAAGTTTGTGAAATGAGTATTATTTCAGTTTTTGATGTTAGCCAAAAGTGCTCTTTGCAGCACCTGCAATGTGCAAAGAAAATGACTCCTTCTGCAATTCATACAGATTTACATGCATCAGTAGTATACCTAAGCACGACTATAAATTTTTTTCTATGAAACCTATTTCTACTACTACTGTTGTTAGAACTGTCTGGGTATCCTTCCACATTGTCCTCATTTCTACAAATCCTGGTATGTTATGACTTTATTAAGACACTGTAATCATTGGGTCAAGGTCAGATTCACAAAAGTACCACAGCTCAAATTTATTTTATTTATGATTAGCAGATATACAAAGCAATACTATAACATTGTGCAGTGTTAAATAAAACTTAGTATTAACCCCAAATAAGCACTGTATGTAAAATTTGTTGTATATAATAACTTTTTCCACAGTAATTTTCATCATAACTTTCATATAAAATCATTTCTTTCCTTTGTGACAATATCTAATAATTAAATAAAAGTCGGTAGTAAAACCAAGTAATGAGACTTCTTCAGACTGAATAATGCTTGGTAAAACCATCATTAAATGCAAGAATTAAATCATATGGCTTAAAGTCTTAACACCGTCCCTTTTAAATAAGCAACACAATCTTCACAATTATTTAACCCAGGAGGATAACAGGCATTTAATCTCACTTGCCATAGATATTCATGCAATCCTAATTCATATTCTGCTATAATATTTTGCCAAAATGCTTTATTTCATCCAATAATACAAATTTCAAATCCACCTTACATTTACTATACTTATAATGCTTTCCCAATGCATTCTTTTCAAATCCCACTTGTACTGCATACTTCATAGGTTCATAGGTTCATACTAGGCTATCTGCCCTAGGGCATTTATAAGCCTAGCCATAGTGTGTTTGGCTTTTGCCACCCATTTTAAATTAATTTTGCTATGCCCTTTTTCGAGGTTAGTATACTGTGCCTCTGTCTAACAGTGACACAGAAGTGATACCCGGGGTAAACCTATGATCTCCCATCCACTCATCAAGATTCCTCTTGAAGAGAGTCAGTGAGGGACTCTGCCTAACCTGGACTGGGATTTTATTCCAGAATGAAGGGAGCCTCTGGGTTATGAATCTGTCCCTGCAGCATGTCCTATTTATTTCAGTGCAGAGGTTCAAGTCTCTCGAGCGCGTAGCTCGATGGGATTTGGATTTTCTGAGGTGCAGCATGCCCATTAATTCCGGCTTGGACATGGCTTTATACATCAGGCACAGATCACCTCTGAGCAGGCGGTATGCCACTGAGTAGAGCTGGAGTTTCTTTAACCGGGCAGCATATGGCATCTGTTTGAGCCCTTTGATCCTCTTGGTGAGGTACTTTTGGGGTCTTTCCAGTTGCTGCAGGTGTCTGGTAAGGTACATCCCAAAAGGGGCATTGTACTCAATTATGGGCCTGATGAGGGATGAGTAAAGAGGCACAATGACCTCCCCTGATCTAGATGTGAATCCCTTCATGATTAGGTGGGCTATATAAAATGTTTTTTAACCGCTTTGGCCACGTGGTTGTCAAATGAGAGATTGCTATCAACTTGGGTCCCCAGGTCCCTAATTACTTCTTCTGTACTTAATGGATTACCACCTATGTGGTAATTTGTGGGCACTTTGTTTTTGCCAAAGGGGATGACTATACACTTTTTGGCGTTTAGCTTGAGGCCATGGCTCTGGCACCAGTTGTCTGTTTCTATGAGGCCCTTTTGGAGGATGCTTGTGTCGGCTGGAGAGTCGATTATGGTGCCCAGTTTGCAGTCATCTGTGAACTTCGTCAGCCACAGTCCTTCCATGTTGGCCTGTACCTCCGAGAAAAATATACCGAACAAGAGAGGTCCCAGGACTGAGCCTTGTGGGATGCCACTTGTAACTGGTTTGGAGTCTGACATGGCTCCAGCAATTCTAACCATGTGGTTTCTGTCCTTGAGCCAGTTTGCAACCCATCTAGTGTCATAGGGGTTAATATTTAAGCTGGTGAGCTTATCTATAATGCCCGAGTGGGGTATTGTATCGAAGGCTTTTGCGAGGTCCAGGTAGGCTGTGTGGACCACCTTCCCCTCGTCAATGGCCTTGGTGACTGTTTCAAAAAAATTGACCAGGATTAAGAGGCAGGATTTGCCCTTAACAAAGCCAAACTGGGTAGGATCCAGTGTCTGTAGGTCCCCAATATCTTTATTTATGAGGTCCATGATGATCCTTTCCATAGCTTTGCAGACCAAGCTAGTCAGGCTTATGGGGTGATAATTTCCAGGATCCATTGAGGCACCACCTTTGTGGAGAGGGACCACTGTTGCTGTACGCCACTCTTTGGGTACATATCCTGTAGTAAGGCTGAGATTGAACAGTAGTTTTATGTTTGTGTTTAGCTCTTCTTGGAGTTCATGTAGGATGCAGCCCAGGACACCGTCTGGTCTCATTGATGCTGTGTTTTTTGCTTTGGAGCAGGAGGCTCTTACTTGAGCTTCTGAGATGTCAGGGGGGCAGCACTCTGCTGGGATAGATATTTGCCCTTTTGGTGGGGAGGGTGAGTTTGCGCTGAACCTGTCAGCTAGGATGTTGGCAATGTCTGTGGGTTCGGTGTAGTTTTTGTCATTTTGGACTAATTCTGAGCATATCTGGGAATTCCCACCCAGGTTCCTAACATAACTAAAGAAAGCCTTGTGATTATCCTTAGTGTCCTGTGCAATTTTTCTCTCGAAGCTGGCCTTAGACGATTTTATGAGTGCCAGTAGTTTTTTGCTAATACTGATCAGAGATGCCTTCCCTTTTTGGGATTTTGCTCTATCCTGTAGTAGCTTCCTCCTTCTATTGTATAGTTCGTTTATGGCTGGGGTCCACCAGACAGGATGTCTGCCTTTGGAGGATTGGGTCTTGGTTTTATTTGGGATTGCATGATCCATGCATTCCTGAAGGTGTTCATAGAATACGTTTATAAAGGATTCTGCAGTCTGGGCCGTATTTTCCACAGGCCCGGGGGCTTTGAAGGATTCCACCTCGGTTTTGAGGAGTGTGAAATTTGCTTTAGAGAAGTTTTTCACTGTGGTTTTCTGGGCATGGGATGGGGTTGGGATGTGAATATCCAGTGAGATTAGTTTATGGTCTGATCTTACCAGTGAGGGATACACTTCTGGTCTGGAGCATAGAGTCCCCATGTTAGTGATGATCTGGTCCAGTATGTTTTCCCCTCTTGTGGGAGTAGTAACAAGTTGTTCCATAGCATTTGAGTTTATAAATTCTAGGAACCTTTGGGCTAGGGTGTTGGAGCTAGAGTAATGCTCCCAGTCTATGTTTGGGTAGTTGATGTCGCCCAATATAATGGTGTTTGGAGAGGCCTTCATATTTTCCAGTGTTCTCAGGAAGGCTGAGTGGGGTTCCTGGGTTTGGGAGGGTGGTCTGTAGCAGGCTATAAACTGGAAGGCAGTTTTACCCACTGTTAGTTGCACATGGATAGTCTCTGATGCTTCGTGCTGTGCCACCAACCTGGAGGTGTGGGTATCTTTGACGAATATTGATACTCCCCCTCCTTTTGTGATTCGGTCCAAGTTTTGGGGCCGAAAAGCATGGTATGAGGTATAACCTGGTAGTGCTGGGGTGCTCTCAGGAGCCTTGAACCAGGTTTCTGTTACTGCACAGATATCAATGTTCTCCATGCTAAGGAGAGTTTCGAGTGTGTGCATCTTATGGTTTAGACTTCTGATGTTGAGTAGCATTACTCTTAGTTTTTTATCCCTTGTGATACCTATGGAGGTGGGTTTGTCTTTTGAGCCTTGCCTAAAAAAGGCACTATGGGGGTAGCAAGAGCCTTTGCCAATATCCGAAAGCCCAGGGCTGACAGGTGCAAGTTGTCCCTAGCGAAGCATCGTGGCTTGTTGAGCATGTCATCCCAGGCTGACAGGCATTGGATCCCCTTTGAATGACACCAATACTTTAGCCGATTGTTGAAATTGATCATCTTGTCTTCATATTGTGGCATCATTCTTGGTGAGGGTAAGATGCTACTCAAGGTCAGGGTCATACTGGCCTGGGCTACATGCTCAGAGAGCTCCTCTATGTCTCGTTTCATGTAGTCCAGGGAGGTACATCTCAGGTCATTCACACCAGCATGGACAATGACTGAGTCATATTTGTACTTTCCTTGGAGTGACCTGAGTGCTTGTGTTATGTGACGGATCCCAGCACCTGACAGGCAGCTCACTGTGACCTTCTCCTTGTTTAGCCTGGTGAGTGGGACATCAGTGTGCATGATGATAGAGTCACCTATTACAAGTGTATCAGGTGTGTTGTTTAGCCTTAAGGGCTGTGACTATTCAGCACACTGACTTTGTGAGCTATGTGTTGCACGTGTTTTGTTTTGGGGTAGCGGTTGCTTGGGTGTCTGCTTTGGAGGTCTCTGCTGCTTAGGCAGATTTTTATTTAGAGCCTCCGAGTATGTTTTTGTGTGTTTATGTGTTTAGTTTGCTGTCGTGGTAGGTCTATGTGAGACTGGAATTGCAGTAAGTGTGGTTTCCTTCTCCTCCTGACTGGTTACGCCAGTACTGAGTTGAGAGAGCTTAGCCTCCAGTTTGGCTATATGGTTGCATCTCTTACATGTGTTGGAATTTGTTGGCAGGAGGAGAGGGTTGTCTGTGTACATGAGGCAGTTGTAACATTGCCTCAAGATTCCCAGATTCTCCAGCTGGACCGGAGAGGAGATTGACAACTGACCTTTGGACATGCTAGAATAGTATTGGTAATTCCTTTATAATTGAAAAAAAGGGCCAATGGGGAACAAGGTACTCAAGGGGAGTTTGTGAGGGTGTAGTGCTTTTAATTTTTTAGTGCTGACTTATATAATTGCTTTAGTGAGCAAGTGCCAGGTAACTTAAATGCAATGTCTTACAGGTAACTTAAATGCAAAAATGACAAACAATAACTATCTTTCAAGTGAAACAAGGAAATAAGTACAGTAAGCAATGCAGATATCACTAGGGATCCACAGAAGCGCTGAAAGGCCGCATTTTAGGTGGAATTAGCGTTTCAGGGAAATAACAAGCAAACAAACAACAAGCATACAAACAAAGCTACATTCAGCAGGCCTGGATCTAGTCTATGCTACAGCAAACAAGGTGTACCAATTTCAGTAAGAAACAGTTCAAATATGCAGGCACTATAAGCCTTTAACCAGAAATTCCCAGCTCAGAAGGGCAGAGTCCAGCCTCTCCTCCCACAAGAGTGCAGACCACGAACCTTCTTAATGTAAAATAACTGGCCTGAAGCCCAAGTGCTTAAACCAGAACTAATACACTTTTAGAATAACAGACACTGAGCCCTCAATCAGCAGTTCCCAACTTAGAAGGATGTAAGCTACCTGTCCTGCCACCACAGTGCAGGCTACAAACCTTCCTATTGTAAAACAACTGGTCTGAAGCCCAAGTGCTTAATCCGAAAGACTTAGAATGATAGCTACACTTTAATCAAGTTACTATCAAGCAGTAATAAATACAATTGAATACTTTAAAGAATGCCTGGATTAGTGATCAAGTTAAACAAACAAAACTAGATTCAGAACTTGAGTTCATAAACTCACCTGTACAATTCTCTGACAGTGCAACCTAAATAAAATGACAAACAAGATCTACAAATTACTAAATATACTACAAATTTGGATTTACAAGTATAACAACCTTTAATTTTGATGCAATAATTGTTGATTATTATTTCATTTGAATTAGTGTACAAATAATCACACAAATTGCAATTACAACATTTCGTGGAAATACCCTTTAAGTATGATAGTGCACGGCTCCAAAAGTCCTTGGTATAATTCAAAAAAGCAAGAGCCAGCAAAACGGTGACAATGAGATTTATTATAATGTTATAAGGAGAACAAACAGACCGGTTTCAGCTGAAAAGTTATAAAGTCAGTGTATCAAAATGCTTAAGAAACATTCCCCTTTTGTATAGTAATTGGTCCACCTGGAGGTTATATCAGAAATTACACTTTTATTAAGGTGTAAACATGTTAAAAATATTCATTTAGTCTTGGAGGCAATAGTGTCCCTAATTTAACAATCCAGTTTTTCTCTTTGTTATTAAGTAATTGGTGCCAACCTGATTTATTTTTGATATTATCCTGAATTTTATCTATGATAATAAAATGAAAATTGGCCTTAGGGTGTTTCTCTGTGTGTTTGTATAGTGCATTGCTTGGTCTCTTGGTCCTGACATCAATTAGGTGCTCCGAACTTCTAAACTTAAATGGCCTAGAGGTTTGGCCAACATAGAAAGCAGAACAGCTGCATGTAGCCAAATATATTAGCCATTCTGACTGACAATTCGCAAAAAAGTTTATGTTGAATATTTGGCCACTGTTCTTGCTTGAGAATTCCCTGGTTTTGAAGATACTTTTGCAATGTCTACAGTGCCCAGTATGGAGACTGCACTAGGGCAATAGTTATACCAACAATATTAACTATTAATAAAGGATTCTTGACCAACAAAAGTTTCAGTCCAGTACCAAAAAGATAAAATGTAAATAACATATGTCAAATAAATACTTAGGATATTTAGACACTAAATATATAACATCCCTATAGTGGGTATCCAAAGTGTCCTATATAATAGTAAATACTATCCAGTAGAATTAAGGCTTATTACTACTTATGGGAGGAATACAGATGCCCTTACCAATATTGTACGCAGACACTGGAACATTCTTTTAGCCAATGCTCAGCTTAGGTCATTGTCGATGAGACGTGCCATTTTTCCTTTAGGAAAGGAAATAATCTAGGCTCACATATGAGCCACTACAAATGTATTGGCACCCCAGATACACACTCCACACAAACAACCATAGAGGGTAGGGCTCTACATGAATGCTTTCCATGTGGACACTGTAGACATTGCAAAAGTATCTTCAAAACCAGGGAATTCTCAAGCAAGAACAGTGGCCAAATATTTAACATAAACTTTTTTGTGAATTGTCAAATAGGAATGGCTAATATATTTGGGTACATTCAGCTGTTCTGCTTTCTATGTTGGCCAAACCTCTAGACCATTTAAGTTTAGAATTTTGGAGCACCTATGTGATGTCAGGACCAAGAGACCAAGCAATGCACTATACAAACACACAGAGAAAAATCCTAAGGCCAATTTTCATTTTATTATCATAGTTAAAATTCAGGGTAATATCAAAAATAAATCAGGTTGACACCAATTACTTAATAACAAAGTGAAAAAACTGATTGTTAAATTAGGGGCACTATTTCCTCCAGGACTGAATGAATATTTTTAACATGTTTACACCTTAATAAAAGTGTAATTTCTTATATAACCTCAAGGTGGACCAATTACTATACAAAAGGGGAATGTTTCTTAAGCATTTTGATACACTGATGAAGGCTTTGTAACTTTTCAGCTGAAACCGGTCTGTTTGTTCTCCTTATAACATTATAATAAATCTCATTGGCACTGTTTTGCTGGCTCTTGCTTTTTTGAATTACAACATTTCATCATACCAAGTTTACTACATTTCTCTCTAAGCATGCTGAGTTTGTCTAATAATTAGTATTTTTAATATAAATATCTTAGGAGTGTTAAATGATACTTAAAAGCAGACAAAGAATGTTTGATATAACACGAGGAAGACATAGCAGAAAAGCGAACGAGGGAAAGAAAAAAAATACATTGTCAACACCAAAAGAAAGACATATAGTTTGTAAATGCTAACAGAGAGGGAATTTAGATTGTAAGAAGTCCTAGGATATCACAGGTGAATTAACAGCACAGTCTGACTGCTTTCCTTGTGAAAGACACAGTGGTAGTCTGCAATAAGGGGGCTTGATATTTTTAAGATGAAGTGCTAAAAAAAAATTCTTCACAGTGCTTCTGTCAACCAAAGGAGGTGGTGTTTCAATCTATATTAGAGATAAATTCACCTTCCATCTAGTTAGACTTTACAACTCCATGGAGTTACTCCAGGTCCAGGTTACAGTGAATAAGACCTCCATTCAAGTCATAGCCAGTTATAGATCCCCCTGCATGGGTCACAACACCCATGATGCCTACTCTACCAAACTGGAGATAATCCAAATTTTACCAAACACACTCGCCCTGTGGTTGCGTGGGTTTCCTCTGGGTGCTCCGGTTTCCTCCCACATCCCAAAGACATGCTGTAGGTGGATTGAACACTCTAAATTGTCCCTAGGCATGAGTGCGTCCATGTGTGTGTGCCTTCTGTGGAAGGTTGGGCACCGGGCTGGCAACTTGACACCGTAAAACTCCACTGCCAATCATGAGCAGACAGATGATCCACTGTGGTGACTCCTAACTGGGAAAAGCCGAAAGAAGAAGAAGGAGACACTGGTTATGGGGGATTTCAGTTACCCCACCATCAACTGGGAAACATATGCTAGCCCTAACTCACTTTCACAAAAGTTCCTTGACTTTACTAATTTAAATGCCCTTGAACAAATGTCCATAATCCAACAAGGGGAACAAACATTCTGGATCTGGTCCTCACTAACATGTCAAACAGATGCACTGCCACACTACCACTGCCACCCCTCATTAGTTAAAACTGACCACAAATTCATCACTTTCAAGCTGGCACTAACACTACAACACACAAAGGGTGAAATCACACCAAAAAAAAATCACCAAGACAAACTATACCCTTCTAGGTGAAGGTATAAATGCATTCCAAGCCCCACCCCAAGCTGGAAGTTGTAACTGCACCAAAGCTTACACTAAAGCCCTGTATAATCACTTACATAAGTGCATAAACTCAGCCATACCAGAAAGAAGGAAAGCCAGAGCCCCAAATAAAAACAAGCTGCTATGGTAGACATCCAGTATCAACAAACTTTACAATAAATACAAAAAGTTGCTGTTTAAGAAAACAAAGGCAAGGCCCCAACAATGGAAAAGCACCCTCCTCAGCCTCAACAGGCAAATAAGACAACTTGTCAAAACATCCAACACCTCCCTTGAGAGAAACTTAGCAAGTGCAACCAAGGATAACCATAAGGCCTTTTCAGCTACATACATAGCCTAAAGGGAAGGATCCAAGCATCTGCAGAACTAGTGGATAATGGTATTACACACACTGACCCTACAGAGATACTAAACCTGCTAGCAGATAGGTATGGCAAAAATTTCACTCCTTTATCCCCTCCTAACTTACAACAAATCTTCCCCTAAACTTTCTCCCACCCTACATATCTGAAGAGCAGGTTCTCAAAGCCTTGTCCTAGACAAAAAACACAGCCTTTATGGGACCAAATGACATCCCAGGCTGTCTTCTTAACAGGCTAAAACAAGAACTAGCATCACCACTAAGTATCCTTTTCAATCATAGCTTAACCACAGGCTTTGATCCTACAGAATGGAGAACAACAACAGCTATTCCCCTCCACAAAGGTGGCCTAGCAAGTAGCAACAGACCTTGGGAGTTACATACCCATAAGCCTGACCAGCCTCATCTGTAAGGCCATGAAACGTATCATTATGGAACTCATAAATAAAGATATAGGCGACCTCCAAACCCCAGATATTACCCAATTCAGCTTCATGAAGGGCAGATCCTACCTGTTAAATCTGGTGGATTTCTTTGAAAATGTCACCAAGACCATTGATGAGGGCAAATCTGTGCACACAGCATACCTTGACCTGGCAAAGGCTTTTGACACAATCCCACATTCGGGCATTACAGATAAACTTAGCAATCTGAATATAAACCCCTTTGTTGTAAGATGGGTTGCCAATTGGGTTAAAAAATGGACACACACTATCAAAGTGGGTGACTCCACATCAGCCAGCAGACCTGTTACCAGTGGGGGTATCTCAGGGGTCAGTGGTGGGTCCCCTACTCTTTGGTTTATAATTCACAGATGTTCAGGTCAAAACTAAGGGGTTGCGGCTGACCAAGTTTGCAGACAAATGCAAACTAGGTGCAATTACTGAATGCCCAAATTATGTCAGTATACACCGGGATGGTCTGACATAGATCAATGACTGGTGTATTAGTCATCGTCTCAAACTGATGCAAAGAAATGCATCATGATTCCCTTCGGCATAATGTCCCTTCACACTATCGAATCAACAACAATACCCTAAGTACCCATGAAGTGGTAAGGGACCGGGGATCACAAGTTGACTGTGACCTTAACTTTGACCACCATGTGTCTACTGTAGTAAGGAAAGCTTTCTACATAGCACACTTGATTAGTAAAGGCATCACCTCAAGAGTAAAAGAAGTTATAACCCCCTATACTCGACACTAATCTGGCCCATATTTGAGTATAACACCCCATTTGGCATGTGCAGTACTAATCACCTGCAGCAATTAGAGTGACCTCAGAGGTTTCTAACAAAGAAGATCAAGGGGCTCCAGCATGTGCCTTATGCAGACCAACTAAAGTCACTGTCACTATACTCCATATCATATAAATTTCTTAGAGAAAACTTATGCCTGGCCTACAGAGTAATCCAAGACCCAAACCTAATGAACTTGCTGCATATCCATGAATGAAACAGCACTATAGCCACCCATTTCAGGGACCTAAATATGGCCTGCGACTTAAATAGGACATGCTGTAGGGACAGATTTATCTTGCAGCGATTGCCGTGTCTTTGGAGCAGGCTACTAATTTATGTGAAACGAGCACCTTTATGACACTGTTCAAGAGGAAGCTAAATGAGTGGATGGGGCACAGTAAATTCTTGGCGAGATGGAGCCACAGCCCTCCTGGACATGGGCAGTCATCATTAAATGCATTCTTGGGAATTGACGAGCATTTCTATGCTATTACACTGGGAATGGCTAGGCTTAAAATGACCTTCGGGTCAATAGCTTACTAATCTGCTATGATCCTATGATTCAACGTGAAGTGAGTTTAATCTAGCTGTGTCTAGCTTAGTCAAGCTTACAGAATGCTCTTTCTGATGTTGTTAAGTTGAGCTACAATCAGAGTTTATTAGGCTGGAATTCTCAAAGCAGTGGTGTTTGCCAAGTATTTTTTCCCCTATGGATGAACAATATTTGAACTGTAATAGCATGAAAGAGAAAACATGCTAGCAACAGTATGGCATGCACCATTAATAGAAAGCAATGTTTTTTTAGAAGACTGATGCAGTTGTTCCCATTATCAAACTTTAAGGGCTAGAATACACAGACAAAGCAAGACAGTGAGAGATGGGGGGGGGGGGGGGTGACTGTCTATATTTCCTTTAACATTTTATGGGTAGTTCACTAAAAGTTGAGTTAAGGGCAGTTGATGGTAATGCATATGCATGTCAGAAGAAGTTTTTACCTGTAAATACTCTGGCATCATAAGTGAGAAAGCTTGAGACATAAAAGCCTAGTTGTAGGTTCTTGCATTCTGTATAGTATTTGGTGGAAAGGCCGGTGTTTAGTTATTTATGTAAATGATGCGAGACAGGAGATTTGTTTGGGGTTCAAATGTTTAGGTGTGGTTTTAGGATATTTTTAGGTTTGAAATAACTTGGAAATAGTTTTTTGAGGATCAAGGACTGGTTTGTTATTTTTGTCCAAAATTAAGTCTAAAACATTTCTTAAGAATGTATAGGTAATGTCTAATTCAGTGAAAGAATAGTGTCAGTCTGTATGACCAGATAAATATTAATGAGGCCGTAACTGGTACGGTGCTTGTTTGTATATCTGCTTTACATTGCTGAAATACTACTAAGTTTTCAATGGTTATTATGTATACTTACTGTTTTTCTTGTTAGTTGGGATTTTTTTTCATTATTATTATTTTGATAATACTTTATTTTTTTTATACTTTGTTAATTGGCCATAAAACTACGAAACAAGTGCTAACCACTGTCTGAGGAAGTGCAAGGATTATTCACATGAAAGCGCTAACCAGTAAAAGTTTTTCATTCTCCATTTGGTCTGCAGTTGGTACCTTTTTTCGTTTTACTTTGTTAATTGGGTTAGTCTTCCTTGTCTAGTGCCATGTTTCTAGGGGAGGTCAAAGTTGGTATTTCTACTACAAGGGGAAATTTTGTCAGAGCATTGGGGGCAATATACTTTGACAATACTGGATGGTGCTGGAGGGCACCTACAGTAGCAAGGGAAAGGCCTAAAGGAAGCAACAGCAGCTTTGAGGAGGAGAGAAATGCTGTTGAGAGTTTGGAGGTGGAAAATGAGAATTTGGAGTATCAGAATGCAAATAAAGATGTCTGTGCGGTGGAGGATAGAAATGACCAGTGTTTATCTGTCTCAGTAGAGAATGAAGTAAGGTAGGCTGGTAGAGTGATTGAAATAACAGAACTGCTGTCAGAAGGCCTTACAGATGATGTTCTGTTGAAAATAATTGGGCAGAACAACCCAGGTGGCAGTTCTGCTATTTCATGGGGTGAAATGGCAGATGACTTTTAGAAGTGCTGAGGATGGTAATGTGGTGAAGGACCAAGGTGAAGTGGCAGCAGAGAATGCAACAGTTAAAGCTTATGAAGAAATGACAGAAAGTAAAAGAGGAAGGCAGCAGCAAACTGAAAAGTCTGGTTTTGTGGCAGTAGAGAATGCAGTAATTAAAACGTATGCTTCAGGTAGAGCTGGCAAAAAGGAAAGCAGCAATAAACTGTAAGTAAAACTGTTTTTAAAATGAAGAGAAATCAACTGTGAAAATAACAAAAAATTACATCTGTAATTGACAGATATTATGTATGGGAAAATCTGGTAACAATTCTGGGTTGTAATGCTCAAGAAATTTGATCTTTTACACATATTGGGACAAAGACTCTTCATGTCTCGACATTTAAAACTGATGGACTGATGATGACATTTCTGGAATTGTCTAACTGTGGAGCAATTATGTTTTTTTGGCAGTGATGCAGGTGTTTTGACATATAGAAACAATATAGCTGTTTTTGCAAGAAACAAAATGTGGTTGTTGGAAGTGTTGGCTTGTCTGAATGGATTTTTAATGAAAAGGGGAATGACCTTGAATAAAGATAAAATAAATAATTTGGGTGATGTGAGTGTCTTTTCTAGGAATAAAATTTGGGAAAAGCAATACAGTTATGATGCAATGGAAGAGTATAACAACAGAAATTAAAGAAATATATCTTCTGTGGAGATCACAGATTAATATTCAGCAAAAAGGTTTATTTGGTGAATTCTGTATTATGGGGAAAGTATTGTTTATGTCAAATGCTTATATGTCAGTAAAATATGAAAAATACATTGTGCAACTGGTATTTCTTTTAATATGAGTTTCAAGATTAAGCTCTGTGAAAACAGTTGTGTTATATATGAGTGAAGTTGAAGGAGGACTGAGGATACAAAATCCAGTTTTTTATTCTGTTTCTTTAAACTTGTATAGAGCATTAAAGTTGCTAAAGGAAGAGAATAATAATTTATTAGTGAGAATATTTAAATATATTTACAAAACATTCTGGGAGATGACAATAAGAAAAGGAGGAAAAATGGGGAAAGGAAAATTTTAAAAGCTATAAAAAAAATACTTTCATGGAAAATAACAACTGATGATGTAAAGAATGATATAGCAGGATGTGGTATAATATTGTGACAAAACAATATTATTATGTAAATCCATGGGAACATTTAACAGAAGAAGTGATTAAAGCCATTAAAGTAAGAAAAAAGTTGTGTGCCAAGATAGTAGAGTGTCAGGATTTCCTTTGGTGACAGTTAATAAATAAGCTACCAATAAAGAGGAATATGCCATTTAAAGAGAAAGGCATAAGAATATTTTTATTTTGTGCTGAGGAAGAGAAAACAGAATATGTTTTTCCGAAATGCAAAAGAGTGATGAAATGTTGAATAACGTTGTGTGAAGAATTTTTTTTTGAGAATACTAATGACATAGACAATATAGATTGAATATGGTTATGCTTGGATATGATAATAATAATAAGAAAGAATATGTGAGAAGGGTAGACAAAACTTTATTTTATGTCATATGGATTATTTGGAATGAAACACTGAATGAAATTTTGTTTAATGTGAAATGGATTTTGGCAGATACATAGTGAAAACTGAGACTATGGTTGTAAAAGAAGGAGTGGGGATCATTTATGGAAGAATAGTAATGAGGACATCCATCCATCCATCCACCATCCACAACCCCCTTTTCCCATTTCTGCATATGGGGTCAAGGTGCCACTTAAACAGTGGCAATCTTCTAGAGTCAGGGTTTACACTGCTGGGTGGCTAGCCCTGCCACAGTACTTCTTCCATACCACTCATTCACATGCACACCCACACTTATGGCCAATTTAGAGTGTCCAATCCACCTACTGCATGTCTTTAGAATGTGGGAGAAAACTATAGCACCAGGATGAAACCCACACAAACACAGGGAAGACATGCAGACTCTGCACAGAGGGCACCCCAGTTGAGAATCAAACTGGAGAACCTTTGATGTGAGGCAACAACACTGTACACTGAGCAACTGAAGAGGTTATAAGAAAATGATGAAAAGTTTGAAATATAAATGTGTGTGTGTATGTATATATATATATATATATATATATATATATATATATATGTATGTATATATATATATATATATATATATATATATATATATGTGTGTGTGTGTGTGTGTGTGTGTGTGTGTGTCTTTCTGTAAATATGTAAATAATGTATTTATATTGTGTTAAATAAGATGTCTACTCTTTTTGATAAGGGCAGTGGGATATTTTATATTCACCTGAGCTACC